>NW_015549560.1:150246-151818 GCF_001515605.1 Sinocyclocheilus anshuiensis | reverse complement strand
GAGAGAGAGAGTGAGAGAGAGAGAGAGAGACAGTTAAATAAGAAAGACATATTGACTTTCCAGCAAATTGTACTGTATATTGTTTGGGGTCTGGAAGTTTTTTTTTGTGTTCCTCCACATCAGAGGCAAAGTGACCGGCCAAGCACACATGGCAGAATATGGTCATAATTTGACATGAAGTTTCAGTGCATAAAAGTTACTGCATAAAATGCCGGTGATACCAATGATATCAGATTTGACAATCAGATATACAGAAACGGTTTAAGATATGAAAAATATTATTGCCAGCATGGTCTGATGACCTGTGTGAAATTTGATAAAGATCAGACAAATGGTAAAGAATGGGTTCGAAAAAATAATGGTAATGGTGGAAAGACAAAAAATGCACCTGTCGAAAAACATAAACCACTGGATTCTGTAGGACACAAGGAATAGAAAGAGGTTAGATTCATAGTCATAGGATTAAATTCACAAAAGCAATTTGTATTTTTTTATGTCTTGTGACCACTAGGTGGCAGCAGTCCAAAACGTCATAGGTTGCTTCAGGGCATGGTGCTGAAGACACAAATCAAGTTTGTAAAATATAGCATTTTACATCAATATTCAGAATGGATGAATGCATCGAATGGGTCGATTAATAAAATAGCTGACTTGGGAAAAACTAGGTATCATTAGATGTAGTATGCCATACTGAATCTAACGAAACCAATGATTTTGGCCAGGTACGTGCAGAAGGGGGGGCTTTGGGGGCTCAAGCCCCTGCCCTTTTACAAAATTATTCAAAAGTGCCCCTCTTAGACAAATAGCTATGATATTGTGGTCAATACAAAAAATGCATTTGAATTATAATTAACCTGACAATGTGTACAAAACCGTAACTAATCGCTCAAAAGTCGGAAAATTCCTGTTCATTTTTACATATCTGTCAATCTGAGGCGTTCCTATGGGTTGCGTGCCTTTTGCGTGACTGATATTCCACAGTCTGTTCGGAAGCCTAGGCTCTCGAGCCATATAGGCTAGTTCTTTCAGTGAGTGGGTCGACGGAAGAAAAAAATATACAATATTTTAAACTTTTACCAACCAACTATGATCTGGCACAAGAAGTTCAAATTTCTTTGGACAATAATGTGAAGTGGAGCGGTCATTTTCCGTTCTTATTCATAAATCAGTTGAAAATTACATGGACAGACGAGCTTACCTTCGTGGAGCGATCTGGATCTGCGGTTTGTCTCATTTGCAGAAAGAAAACCGTGCCGCGCTAAAAGTCGCAATAATGGTAATCAGTATTTAATTCACTAATGGTACACCGTTCACTATTTCATGAAACTATCATAGTTAATGAAGCCCAAGTGCCACCTACAGGCCTGTTATTTGACGTGTAGGCTGGCGAAATGGTGACGTGAAAGGACTTTATTATGTTACCATTTCTGATAATGATGCAGCATTATGAAAGTGTCTTATGCTCATCAAGCCTGCATTTATTTGATCAAAAATACAGAAAAACTGTAATATTGTGAAATAGTATTTTCTATTTTAATCATTTATTTCTGTGATGCAAAGCTGAATTTTCAG
>NW_015549560.1:147901-148896 GCF_001515605.1 Sinocyclocheilus anshuiensis | reverse complement strand
ATGATCCCTCAGAAATCATTTTAATATGCTGATTTATTATCAATGTTGGAAACAGTTGTGCTGCTTAACTTTTATTTAATTTTTTTGGAACCTGTGATACTATTTTGGGGTTCATTGATAAATAAAAAGTTAAAAAGAACAGCATTTATTCAAAATAGAGATGTTTTCTAACAATATCAATCTTTACTATCACTGTTTCTATCAATTTAACAAATCCTTGCTGAATTAAAAACACTTTTTTTCAAAAAATAAAAAAAATACTGACCTCAAGCTTATGAACAGTAGTGTATATTGTTACAAAAGTTATATTTTAAATAAATGCTGTTATTTTTTAACTTTTTATTCAACAAAGAATCCTGAAAAACATATCAGCTGTGCAATTAATCGCATGCGATTGTCATGCGCATCTCGTCAGTAAAGCCGGTTATGTGATTAGTAGTAAATCTCCATCACCTGCTTTCAGATGGAGCGGCATTTACTAGTTACTACACAGAGCCATAGTTCACTGACAATTAGGCAATATCACGTTCATTATCGCAGGCAATTCAATCTGAGATAATGTGATGGAGATTTACTACTAATCACGGAACCGGCTTTACTGACGAGATGTGCATGACAATCGCATGCGATTAATTGCACAGCCCTAATTCTTTACTGTAACTGTTTCTATCACTTTAAAAAATCCTTGCTGAATAAAAACAAATTTTTTTTTTTTTTTTAAATACTTACCTCAAGCTTTTGAAGGGTAGTGTATATTGTTACAAAAGTTATATTTTAAATAAATGCTTTTCTTTTTTAACTTTTTATTCATCAAAGAATCTTGAAAAAAGTATCACAGTTCCCTTTCATGGGAACTTCGAACTGCGTCCTCTAGGGGTCGCTATGGGGAACGCCTCGTCGTAACCCGTGTCTGAAGCATACATTGAAAAAACCAACTCGTTGGCCGGCGACAGCCATGACGTCACTACCGGTGCGACTATAGTATAAATAGGCAC
>NW_015549560.1:142543-147779 GCF_001515605.1 Sinocyclocheilus anshuiensis | reverse complement strand
TGAGCCGCTGGAGGATGATGTTATTTCATTAACATTGTCTGATCCAGGGGCCAGTGCTCTGCTGGGTTCAGCCCAGCAAAAGCAGGAAATGTCTGAGGAGGGCAAAGAAGCTGAGGCTGAGCCTTCCCAATCCTCCTGCCCTGCGTATGATGAGCTTTTGGAAATGATGATCGCGCCACGGCGAGGCTTTACTTGCGAGACGGTTTCCAACATTGATAATAAATCAGCATTGCATAAAATGTATTTTAAAGTATATTAAAATTTTGCAAATAAATAAATGCAGGGTTTAAGACCATAAGTGACTCCTTGCAAAAATATTGCCCATATTTTACACTTGAGCCCCTGCCCCTGAGGAACTCTCGGCACGTCCCTGATTTTGGGCCAAACTGTTCAAAAATCAAAGCAAGAATGTCAACTTTTGATATCACTTGACCTGTAGGGGCACTGTGCCGAAACTATGCAAATACCCTCAAGTCATGATTGTGATGACAAGTACCAAGTTTCATCACAGTATGCCAAAGCATTGCAGAGTTATAGCAGTATACCAAACAACTATTTTGGCATCTTTGTCGAATTTGTTAATGCACTAAACTAAAATGGTTTGGTCTGCTTACAACGTTTTGTCAGTAATGTCTGAACATGATATGAGCCAATTTTGGTGAAAATGGGACAAACCATCTAGGACGAGTTTGATAAAGTAAATGACGGGAAAACTGTCATGATGGAAAATGACATCATAGGGTGCAATCAAAATAGAAAACCGTTATTTTAAATTGTAATACTATTTTACAATATTTGTGACAATATACTGTAATTTTAATCAAATAAATGTAGCCTCTGTAAGCATACGAAATTTCTTTCAAAAACATAATCAATCAATCTTTCAGACCCCAAACTTTTGAACACCAGAGTATGTATGTAGTGGTCCCAAAGTATTTAAACACTTAAACTAAACGTAAACATAATATATAATCAAAATTGTATAATATAATAAAATGTGTCTATACTATAGAAGTCAAAGTGCTGCACTGTTGTTTGGTTCCGAACTTTCTTCAAAATATCGTTATTTGTGCTCCACAGAAGAAAGTAAATCATGCAGGTTCAGTTGATTTTCAGTGGACTTCAGTGAAGTCAGTTCCCCTCAAGTGTTTTTTTTGCTGAATAACCACATGCACCACATGATCCACTGATGTTTCACAAGCATAAAATGGAACAATTCATACATATACATATATTTGGTCATACAGGTTTGGATCAAAAAGAGGATGAGTACATTTTTTTTGGGCTGAAGTATCCCTTTAAAAGAATGTCTAAGAGTATCCAAATATTTGGAGCCACTGTAAATTAAAACTTCAAATAAAACACTGGCAAAAACACTCACCTGTCCTTCCATTCGTAAAGCACTCGCTGACACTAAAGGCTTGCCGGTCAGAACACAGGCATCATTCACAAGGTAGCGTGTAGGAACGTTGTCGGAACAGTCTGCCACAATGTCATACATGAGGATGCAAAATCAAGGTGACAAATAAATCTGTTTTGCACTGTACAGGACCGTGAAAAGTTCAAGATTAACTGATCAGTAGCAATTAGTGAGAGTGGATACTGTTGAATGAGTTGTATGGCATTCTCTCGGGAGAGCTGGAGGTGATATGGAACACACTGAACCGTGGAGTTCAACCTGGAAGAGATCACTACCAGTCAACTCTCATTCGTTTACCTCTCCTTTAATGGGATTTTGTGAGTGAAGATGACAGTACCTGCTGATGGCCTGGGCAGCAGACAGGGCTTTAGGCTGGCCTTGAGTCAGTTCTGTATGAAGCACCTGTCTGTGCAGGTTACTCAGTTCCACCACATCATAGTCCAAAAGACCCAAACGTCCTGAAAACACACACTACATTAACAACTTTCACACATTAGTTACATTAGTTAGTTAGTGTCACATGATCCTTCAGAAACCATATGCTGATTTGATGCTCAAGAAATGTTCCTGATTATTATCAATGTTGAAAACAGTTTTTGCTGCTTAATAATCTGGTGGAAACCGTGAGCTATTTTTATTTTTTTTTTTTCAGAATTCTTTGATGAATAGAAAGTTAAAAAGAACAGCTTTTATTTGAATGGAAAACTTTTGTAACAATATAAAAGTATTTACTGTCCCATTTCAATGTAATTCATCCTTTCTAAATGCATAGCATTATTATTATTATTGATCATACTGACCCCAAACTTTTCAATAATAAGTGTACATGACATTTAAACTATACAAACTGTATCTATTTAAATAATAAGCTGTACTGCCACAAACAGCCAGTGAGATAGACTCACACTTACAGATAAACTCATATATTTAACAGGATTATGTACACATTAAACACACACACGTTCACTTTACCTATTCCAGCTGCAGCGAGATACTGTGCAACAGGACAACCTAAACCTCCACATCCCACAACCAGAACAGATAGATTACTTATGGCAACCTGACCTGTGGAGAAAGAAATTTATTTTTACAATGCATTAAGAAAAGAAAAGTTTCATAACTACTGTTAAAACCAAAATATTTTCTGAACCTTTAACACCCAGTTCTGGCAGGAGAAGCTGTCTGCTATATCTCATGATGTCGTCATTGTTCAGCGTTGTGTTTGATTTCAGCGGTGAAAGATTGGTAACTTTCTCCTGTAACTCTGTCAATATTGAGTTTCCCTGAAAAAAAAAAAAAGAGAGAGAGAGAGAGAGAGAGAGGCACTTTTTCAGTTTTCAGACAAGAAATGCTCTGCTCTGAGAAGGGTTCTTATACACCGCTGTTCAAAAGTTTGGGATCAGTACGATTTTTAATGTGTTTCAAAGAAGTCTCTTCTTTGTTCATCATGGCTGCATTTATTTTACCAAAAATACAGCAAAAACAGTAATATTGTAAAATAGTATTACCATTTAAAATAACGGTTTTCTACTTTAATATACTTTAAAATATAATTTATTTCTATGATGCAAAGCTGATTTTTCTTCATCATTACTCCAGTCTTCAGTGTCACACGATCCTTCAGAAATCATTCTAAAATGCTGATTTATTATCAACGTTGAAAACAGTTGTGCTGCCTAATATATATATTTTTTTGGAACCTGTGATACTTTTTTCAGGATTATTTAAAATAGAAATCTTTTCTAACGATATAAGTCTTTATTATCACTTTTTATCAATTTAACACATCCTTGCTGAATAAAAGCATTCATTTCTTTCAACAAAAAAAAAGAAAGAAAAAAGACTGATCCCAAAATTTTGAACACTAGTGTGCATTGTTACAAAAGATTTCCATTTTGAATAAATGTTGTTCTTTTTCATTTTTTATTAATCAAAGAATCTTGAATAAAGTCTCACATGTTCAAAAAAAAAATATTAAGCAGCAAAACTGTTTCCATATTGATCATAAATCAGCATACGAGAATGATTTCTGAAGGATCATGTGACGCTGAAGACTGGAGTAATGACGCTGAAAATTCAGCTTTGCATCACAGTAATAAATTATATTTTAAAGTATACTAAAATAGAAAAACATTATTTTATATTGCAATAATATTTCACAATATTACAGTTTTTTTTCTGTATTTCAAATAAATCAAATAAATGCAGCCATGATGAACAGAAGAGACTTCTTCAAAAAAACATTACAAATCTTACTGATCCCAAACTTTTGAACGGCAGTGTATGTTTAACCATAATCAACCACAGTACGTCATTCCATGACACAGATACCTTTCCATTTTGAACAAAAAAAAAATGATTCTGTCAGACAAATAAATCATTTGAGCTGCTCTATGAATTAATTAATTTATTTTTAATATATGTTCTAATACAGTGGTTCCCAACCCTGGTCCTTGAGGCACCCCAACACTGCACATTTTGCATGTCTCCTTTCTCTGACACACCAGTTTCAGGTCTTGGAGTCTCTACTAATGAGCTGATGACCTGAATCAGGTGTGTTTGATTAAGGAGACATACAAAATGTGCAGTGTTGGGGTGCCTCCAGGACCAGGGTTGGGAACCACTCTGTTCTAATATATGGTATGAATTCAGAAAGGTAACTGTAATGGGGCTGGAGTTTGACATTACCAGCCCTGTGCTTAAGGTCAAGAAACTGTTGTGTACAGTTGTAGGATTTAAATAACAGGTTTGACATTTTAAAATCATTCCCTCAATATTTAAAAAATACATACTAATCAGCCTAAACCTAAAAAGGGTTAGAATAAAGACATAATAGCACTAGCATGCATTCATTCTTTCTTTCTATCCTTCCATTTATTTTTAAACTTGAAATGCATTTGCTAAATAATGAGAAGTTGGAAACTAAGAGCTGGGGAAAGACCAAAAACACCATTCCCATGAAGAAAGTTACTAAGTTAATGTTTTGTTGATGTCTTTAGAAAATAAAATGATGTGTGCGTTTGTGTGAGGTTTACACTGTTTTCACTCCATACAATAACACATAAGAAATGCTAGCATCAAATACTCCTTGTTAAAATCCTTAAATACCATAATGCTAAAGAAACACACAAAAGTACCACTTCTTTACACAGATGACCCACAATATTTGCAAAGAGTGAGTAGAATAACGATTGCAGACCTTTTCCGATTGATCAAGTTTTTTCTTCAAAGCCGCAATCTCTCTCTCTTTTTCCCAAAGCTGTGTTTTCAAACTTAAAATTGTATCATCCATCACGAAAAATCACCTCGATATCAAATTATTACTAACAAGGAGTTATTGTGACTAGCAATTGTGAGAATAACATCTAAAAGAAAAGAACTAGAAAGCTCACTGCAGAAGACTTCCGGGTTTGCATGCGCGTGCGACCACGTGTAGCGCACGTACAGTACTACGTGATGATTACTTCTTCTTCTTCTTCTTAATGTTTAACGGCGGTTGGCATCCAGTACGTGATGATTACAACAGTTCACTACACATTTATTTTAAAAAGACCATTGAATATTAAAAGGACGCAACATTCTGAAACATTAAGGATCTCGATTTGTGACGCGAGGGTTGCAGTTAGATTTACTGAGATAACAGCTGGGCAACCATGAAAACCATGAAAATGGGCAACCAGGTCACAATAGATTCTTTTTTTAAAAATGCAGTTTTGAAGATAAAATAATAAGTATTGTAACTTAATATGTATGGCACTTTCACTGAAATAAGCAACAAGAACAGATTCGAATTCCTTTGTGGTTTCATATCTAGAA
>NW_015549560.1:132838-138463 GCF_001515605.1 Sinocyclocheilus anshuiensis | reverse complement strand
ACCCATACAATGTATTGTTGGCTATTGCTACAAATATACCCCAGCGACTTAAGACTGCTTTTGTGCTGCAGGGTCACACACATATATATATATATATATATAAACAATATATATATATATATATATATATATATATTGTTTGTATTTTATATTTTCATTTATTTTGAATATCAATGGTACCCATTAGTACACAGAAAGCAACTCAGTAGGCTATTATCTAAATTCTTTGTTTATTTAAGGTAGGGCTGGACAATAATTCAATATCAATATGTATCGCGATATAATTTTTTTCAATAACGGTGATATGATTTTTAAACACATTTCCGATATTTCGATATACATTACCAGTGTTTCCCATGCATTGATTTATTTGTGGCTTTTGACTTCGTTGAATAAACATGAGCGCTGCACATTTCAAAATCAAAACAAGTCGAAGGTGTTTTATATGAATGTATCTCTGGAGGGAAATTACTGTCTTCAGAAAGTTTCGATGGCATCTTCATTTGATCTGATAAAGAAGCGTTCATGAGCGGAGCTGATGTGATTACAGTCGTTACCGGGGAAACCGCTAGTTCTTCCGCTCTCAAGGCGCCTCCTGCTGGCAGACAATCAGTTTGCATTTTCAATAAGCCAGTCTCCAGCAACATGTTTTTGTTGTTGCTCTCTCTTTTTTTTCTGCAGCAACTCAGAGCACTTTTCATACTCTTTCTACTGGCTAAAGCACATTTATTTCAATCTTTAAGAATAATCAGCCTACACTACCAGTCAAATGTTTCTGAACAGTAAGATTTTTAATGTTAAGCTGAATTTTCAGCATCATTACTCCAGTCTTCAGTCTCACATGATCCCGAAATAATTTTAATATGCCGATTTGCTGATTATCAATATTTAAAACAGTTGAGTAAAAAAAATTTGTAGGATTCTTCGATGAATAGAAAGATCCAAAGATCAGCATTTATCTGAAATAAAAAGCTTTTGTAACACTATTCCATTCAAAAGCTTAGTATTTCTCAGTAGCCAGTCAGTAGTATGATTTCTTTCTTCTTCTTTTTTTTGAAAGAAATGATAGAAATTAATACTTTTATTTAGCAAGGATGCTTTAAATTGATCAAAAGTGGTGATAAAGACATTTATAATGTTACAAAAGATTTCTATTTCAGATAAATTCTTTCTATTCATCAAAAAAACTACAAAAATTTAATATAAAAAAATTATACTCAGCTGTTTTCAACATAATAATAAATTATTTTTGAGCAGCAAATCAGCATATTAGAATGATTTATGAAGGATCATGTGACTGGAGTAATGATGCTAAAATATAGCTTTGAATTCACAGGAATAAATTACATTTTAAAATATTTTTCCAATAGAAAAGTTATTTTAAATAGTAAGAATATTTCAAAATGTTACTGTTTTTGCTGTATTTTGGATCAAATAAATGCAGGCTTGGTGAGCAGAAGAGAATTCTTTAAAAACATTAAAAACCTTACTGCTAAAAAACTTTTGACTGGTAGTGTTAGTGTTTGAAGTTAAAGACATTAATATTAATTAGGTGAGTCTGAGAAGGCTAAATACAAATAAAAGGTGAACATTAATTTATTTGTGCTGTTTTTCTTCTTCTTCTAAAATATTATATGGTTTTTATATGAGGTGTCAAAGACTTGTCAAATTCATTTTTCATAAGTTTGTATGCACAGTTGTGGGCGTTCTTGGCAGTTTTTACGAGGCTTTTTTTAATATTGTTCATATCGATATCGGAATTATATCGTATCGACCGAAATTAAGAAATATATCGTGACATAAATTTTGGACATATCGTCCAGCCCTAATTTAAGGACAGGAAAATGATGCGAAGAAAGAACTCTCTCTTGCAGGATAACAGCTGGCTCTTTGTGCCGAATCGAAGTGGTTACTCATGAATATTAATAAAGCCTCACACGACGTTGCATTGTAACCTTCCTTGAGCACCCAGTCTTCTTAAGTACTTAATATTCATGAGCCAAGCCTTCAACTTAGCAATGTCTGTCTTTCAGCAAATCAGTTTGCCGAGCGTCACGGAACGTTATTAATATTCATGAGTCAGGTCGTCGCCATAGTAGGATTTGTAAATGGTTTTCTCACATGATCCGAGTTGTCTGGAGTCAGTGTGTGAGTGGGAGAGCGTCGTGCGGACAGGACGGAGGAGATGGCCGAACGACGCTGGACCACGAGTCTGTCGGCTTTGATTGGCATCCTAGCGACACTGACGAGCTGCGACACTGTTCCGTGGCAGCACGAAAAGGTATCAGCCTTTAGAGTGCTGATGCTTTGTTTTGCATCATTTTAAGCCGTTCCCTTTTAAACGAACTGGCATAGAGTATCAGCTTCTGAGTAATGTGGTTTTGGTGAAAATATGAATTCATCATATTTTACTATGCTTCTCATGAAAGGAGAGTGTTTCTGCCTTTAAATGTCTTAAGAATTGAATAGGGATTTTTAATGCATAACATAATACAAATATAATCATTTGAATTCTTTATTTATTCATGCGTTCATTCATTTATTTGTTATATGTCCTCTTTTTATTTCAAATTTCTAATTTGAAATTTGATTAGTCATCACTTAAACTGACTGAGGGAAGTATGGCTTCGTTTGCTTCATGGCTTTTCAAGCATGATCTGGTCACTTACATCTTTAGAATTCTATTCATGTTGCTCAGTTTGTCTCCCATTGTTGCTATGGGAACAGGATCCCCATGACTGATCCAGCAGTATAGGAGATCTTAATATTTATAGATTTTCTATCTTTAGAATGAATTCCCTTTGTTTTGTAATGAAGGTCTGCATTTTGGGGAAATGACTTGTCCATGTTTAGATTTTTAGTGAGTTATCAGAAAACTGAAAAGGAAAAGTTACACTGTGGAATTTTTTTTTTAACAGACTGTAGATTATTAAATGTATACACAGCAATCTTTTAAGTCACATTGTGGAATAGAATCTTTTAGCATTTTATTTTTCACCACCATGTTTACTTTGGAGTGTTGTCTTTACAACAACAAAAACTTTTTTTCTGATCAAGTTACTATAATGTATAAAACCATAATGTAATCTTATCTGCCAGATGGCTTCTCTTCTGTGTTGTTCACATCAAGCTACAGTCATTAAGTGCAGAATCAATAATCACAGCACAAGAAGAATTGGACTTTGAGACCAAACAAACAAAAAACCAAATTGTCTTCAGAAGATCAATATCATGTTTAAAGCAGAAGTAGTTTGATTAGCTGTCTTCTATCCATCTTAAAATTGTTATTCATGAAAGAAAATATAATCAAAAGCTTTTCAGACTTTAGAGATATCCTCTATGAATGTTTCCCTCTCTTTAATGTCATTTCAGAAACTTCTGTTGCCATGTAGTTCAAACACATAATTATCCTCTAGACATATGCAGTGTATAATTTCTCATTCAGACAAGAACTTACTAGTTTGGTTGCAACATTACCATTAAAGGGGTCCTATTATGCGTTTTCACGTTTTCAACTTTAGTTAGTCTGTAATGTTGCTGTTTGAGCATAAAAAAGATCTGCAAAGTTACAAAGCTCAAAGTCCACTTCAAAAGGAGATATTTTATTTAACAGAAATCACTTTTCAAAAACTACAACGAACGACTCGTTTGGACTACAACGCATATTTTCCGGGATTTGTGATATCACAAATATCGACGAATGGAATGAGACCTGGTTGAGCTGCACTAGAGAAGGCAACGAGTGTTATCACTATGTCGGAGACACGCTGGCTTTCCCAAGCCAGACAAACTTAGAGTGGTTACAATCATCCGGGTTTAAATCGCGCTCAAATTGATTTGATATTGACGCAATATTTACACTGAAACTCACAGGCGGCTATGATAAGGGGCGTGACATTTCCCGACCAGGCGCCGAGTGCTGCCAATCACAACACACACTGGCCCAGCTAACCAATCACAGCACATTTCGTATTTCAGAAGGCGGGCCTTCATTTGATACAGGAACTATTCGAGCCGTTCATGTCAGACTGGGGAGAGAGGTGTTGTAATAATGTAAAATATGTGAAAAATAATGTGTTTTTTGAACAACCTAGTATGAGAACCTGTTCTAGTACACCCCCAAAACAAAATCAAGACTTTGTAAAAGAGCATAATAGAACCCCTTTAAGCAAGAGTATAATCATCATGTTTAGCTGACTGTAATATGAGTCACTGAATTAGAATTGCATGTATTTTTTTTTTTCAACTTTGTAAATGGAGTAAGAGTAGACTTTTGGATATGATTCATTATGAGTGAAGAACATCACAAATCAATTTAATTGAAGACTTCTCAGCCATCTTAAAGGGGTAGTCAGCCCAAAAATGTAAATGCCCTCATTACTTAACATATCTGCCATCCCAGTTGTATATGATGTTAATGTAAAATTTGATTGGCACTTTTCACTGTTTATATCACTTCAGTCTGTGAATTAGTAGTGGGGACTTTTTAGCCATTAGGTGTTGGGAATTGAATATGTGAATGAGTCATTGAATGATATACTCAGCCGATTTGTTCAGAACACTAATTCCTCAGGGACGCAATGGTTTATTCTGGTCTGGAACTATTATAACAAAACAGAAATACACAGGTCTTTTGTGTATTGTACTTACCTTTATGTTTACTGAAGTGTTATATTGAAGCAATATCAAGCTTACAATCATGCACACAATTATAACTGTAATTACTTGCAGACAAATCAGAGCTGTGCGGAAATTTGGAACAACAGTAGATAAGTTTACATGCACTCATTTTTGTCAATCCGAATGAATGCAATTCAGTTTCAGATTCAGAAATTTATATTTACATGAACCCTAAACTTTGCAATCCGATTCACATTTTAATTTATATGTGCATTTCTGTATTCTGAACAAAACTTGAACACATGCGTAGTGCCCCAGTCACTGCGTTCAGAACCGCGATAATCGTACAGTTGTCATTTTTGCCTTAATTACATACTTTTAAGAAAACATCAGAAATACGTCAGAAAAGTTTTTTCTTCCATATATTCAGTAAATATTCAGCCTCGTCCGCTGACAAGTTTGTAAGACATAAATAAACCAATGCATTTTCATAAGATCTTATTATAAAAAGGCTCTGCTAAACATGCATCGAGGCATTGTGCATGTGGGCAAGGTATATTTGAATATGGCTGAGAAGTGAGAAGATTCTCACGATTGATCCATCAATCTGATTAATAACAGCAATCAAAGAGACTAACAATTACTTAGTAGTAAAAGACGATTATAGAATACAGTAAATGCACACAAACATATGCAAAAGCAGTGTTGTAGTTGAGACCAGCTCAGTTGCGATACCAGAAGAAGGTTGAGTCCTAGTTAAGACATGTGGACCATGGCCCCAGGAGCATGTTAACATGTGACCCAAAGTTATGAGTACCCCACTGTGGAATAAATGAATGAATAAAGATTTTTATTCATTTTCACTTCAGCTGAAACATGAAGCAACCACACTGAGCTCCAGTGAACTGAGTAGTGTGGTATCTCGTACCGATCTGGACCGGATGTGGCAGAAGGACCTGAACCCCATGCTTGTTGTGCGCTATCCTGGTTCAACTGGAAGCCAAC
>NW_015549560.1:129882-132567 GCF_001515605.1 Sinocyclocheilus anshuiensis | reverse complement strand
TTCAGCAGGTCAGTGTGTGTTTGTGTATGAAAGCTAACTTTTAAATGTCACAGTCTGTTCAGTGTCTGAATTTCTCTCTCTTTAGCATATTAAATCAACTCTCGGCTCAATGAACGCGGGGTGGGAAGTGACGGAGGATGCCTTCTATGCTCATACGCCTTACGGCCAGCTTCCCTTTACCAACATAATTGCAACTCTCAACCCTGCGGCCAAACGTCAGTTGGTTCTGGCCTGCCACTTTGACTCCAAATACTACCCTCCACAGTGGGACGGCCATGAGTTTCTCGGAGCAACGGATTCTGCTGTTCCCTGCTCTATGATTCTGGAACTGGCAAGAGCCCAAGATGATGACCTAAAGACCTTGAAGGTTTGGCAGTGTACACAGGAACTAGGGCTGGGTCATCATGATTGAACAACTAGTGATTGAGATTTTTCTTTCATGTTTTTATTTTGTAATATTTATACCAGATGTGCTTTGCTTTAGCTGTGTGACTGTTTTCACAGTATTTTTTTTTTATGTTTTTTTTTAATGTTTTGGCATATGAAATTAAAGAGATATTGATGAGTAAAGTAAACTAAGGACTCATTAGTTAGGCTCATTGGAAAAAACATGCTCGGTAGCTCACCTGCTACAGCGCTGTGGAGCACTCTGGTACGAGTCCAGTGAGTCACACATATAACTCAAGTGAGTTATACATTTACCAATCTCTCTTTTTCAGTTGGTAGCTGAACTTTAATTTGTGCCAATCATGAGATTAATTTTGCATTTATGTAATAAGTGACATTATTTGTGCTGTATTCTGTAGTGTCACAGGTAGATGGCAGCATGTGTGTGTCTTGCTGTTTCTCACAGGACTCTGGGTCAGATCTGTCTCTGCAGTTCTTCTTCTTTGATGGAGAAGAGGCACTTTACGAGTGGACATCTGAAGACTCTCTGTACGGCTCCCGTCGTTTAGCCCACAAAATGTCGACAACAGCACATCCACCGGAAGCCACCAACACCAGCCAGCTCGACGGCATTGTACAGTTCCCTCACAGACATGAATACATTGACATACAGCCAGACTAATCTAAAAATAACTTACTGCATCATACTTATTGTTAGAAAAATGTTTTCTATTTAGTCTATTCTTATTAATTTACTCATCCTTAAGTTGTTCCAAATCTGTATACTTACTTTCTTACTTGAAAAACTAAATTAGATATTTTGATAAATAGCCTGGCCCAGGTACTGTTAAAGTGGCCCATATGACTTATGTGCTGTGTTATAAGATTTCTGGAACTTTGTGCGAGGAACACACTAATATTTAATTTGTTATTCACTGATAGGCTTTCCTTCTGCTGTAGCTCGCAGATTACATTTGTACTTCCTCATGAGATTTTTCACTGAAGAAAGATTTCTCTTGGTTTCTCCTACACAGCTATCTTCCTTCTGCGCTATCAGCAGATATATTTTAGATGCAAATGCATCATTAACCATGAATATAGAATTTGAATATAGAACATAGAGTCCTGAATTATGTTGTATATGCAAATGGACAATCACATACACTCTCTGGAAAAAGGTACAAAAGCTTTCACTGGGGTGGTACCTTTTTAAAATGGTACACTTTTGTACCTTGTTTACACTCAAATTGTGCATATTGGTACCTTAAAGGTACATACTTGTACCTAAATGGTACCTATTAGTACCATTTGAAAGGGTACTGCCACAGTGACAGCTTTTGTACCTTTTTTCTGAGAGTGTATTGTGAATGTAAGGTTAAAGAGCATGAATGCAAGCAAACATTGACAAACTACAAAACTGGTTAAAGTCTTTCATTCATTCAATTTCTCACCAGGATTTGTTTGTTCTACTGGACTTGATCGGAGGTCCAAATCCTCGCTTTGGTAATCAGTTCTCCAGTACGACCCGATGGCTTTCCAGACTACAAAAGATTGGTTAGTATTTTTCTGCTCTGTTTTCTTGTGTCACGTCTTTTTTCCCCTCTGGTTTCTCTTTTTTACCTTCAAAGAAATTTAGGTGGGTTTTGTTATGGATGACAAAACATTACAGGTCAAGGTTTGTGGAGACTGTGATACACTACCATTCAAACATTTGGATTAAGTAAGATTGAAAGATAGAAAGATTGACTTCCATTCAGCAAGGATGCATTAGATGGATAAAAAGTGACAGTAAATACATATATTATGTTTATGCTTTTATGATTTAGTATGTCAGTCAACACATCAAAATAAGTGTTTTTCCTTTCAACATCAATTCATTTATTATAAAACGGATAGTTCCGGTCCTTGATTCTGATTGGTTGAATATCCGTTCGAAGCTGTTGTAAATTACACTACAAACATACACCTTTGTTTACGTCTGTGTGTTGCTCGGCAACCACTTTGTTGGAGCCACAACTGTTTCTGAGGAACTACATTGTTTGGTGGAAGAATACTGTTTTTATTTACACTGAACAAAATTATAAACGCAACACTTTTGTTTTTGCCCCCATTTTTCATGAGCTGAACTCAAAGATCTAAGACTTTTTCTATGTACACAAAAGGCCTATTTCTCTCAAATATTGTTCACAAATCTGTCTAAATCTGTGTTAGTGAGCACTTCTCCTTTGCCGAGATAATCCATCCACCTCACAGGTGTGGCATATCAAGATGCTGATTAGACAGCATGATTATTGCACA
>NW_015549560.1:118218-128899 GCF_001515605.1 Sinocyclocheilus anshuiensis | reverse complement strand
CTGTTGTATGTTGTAAATTACACTACAAACATACACCTTTGTTTACGTCTGTGTGTTGCTCGGCAACCTGGAGCCACAAACCACAACGGTTTCTGAGGAACTACAATGTTTGGCGGAAGAATAAGGAAAAGACATCTGAAAGTTAAAACGTACGGAATGTTTTCCAACCCGGTGCAGATAAAGACCAGTATGAACAAAACCAGCCAGCACAGTACACATAAAACTAAAAGAAAATTATTAATATAATGTTGTGTCGATAATCCATCCACCTCACAGGTGTGGCATATCAAGATGCTGATTAGACAGCATGATTATTGCACAGGTGTGCCTTGGGCTGGCCACAATAAAAGGCCACTCTAAAATGTGCAGTTTTACTGTATTGGGGGGTCCGGGGGTGGGGGTCCGAAAACCAGTCAGTATCTGGTGTGACCATCAGTGTATATCATTACACTTTATTTGCTCTGTTTTATTCTGTGAAACCTTACTACGTATATGGAATAACCGTTTTATAAAAGCAATAAGCCCCGGGAAGCCGTGGTTTACAGTTAATTTATAACAGCTAAGGGGTGTTGTTAGGCACGACGCGAAAAGCCCCTTAGCTTTTATAAATTCACTGTAAACCACGGCTTCTTGGGGCTTATTGCTTTAGAATACTTCATTTATTATTTTTTTATAAAGGTTAAAGGTGCATTCAGTAGTGTTTTTGTTTATGTTTTGCTGGTCAATATGGCAACCGTCTTGATCTTATACTGATACCTAGTGGTGTAGATGCAAAAACAACAGTTTTTTTTTAGTAAAAAAAAACTGAATATGCGAGAGGTTTCCATTCTGCACCACTCATTTAGGAGTTAGAGATAAATCCTGATTAACGAGGGAAACTAATTTAATGGTAATGAAGAATCCTAAAAAAATATTACATTCTCAATTCAAGAAATTTGTAGTCATGCAAAGACGACTGAACTAATATACTACAGGAAATGTTTGATAGCTGTGTGATTCTGTGTGCTTTTATACAACAGTTCAATAAAGAAGACATTAATACTGAGTAACGTACTGTATATTTTACGCATGATATTACTTTTAATAATAAATAAATATTCATTTATTTTTGCTTCCCTTGTGAAAAACAAGCATTCTTAATTATAATGAATATAAACTTGCATACTTCAAATCTTTAAAAAAATATATTTATGTGACTCTGGACCACAAAACCAGTCTCTCTGTGTGTTGCTCGGCAACCACTTTGTTGGAGCCACAACTGTTTCTGAGGAACTACATTGTTTGGTGGAAGAATACTGTTTTTATTTACACTGAACAAAATTATAAACGCAACACTTTTGTTTTTGCCCCCATTTTTCATGAGCTGAACTCAAAGATCTAAGACTTTTTCTATGTACACAAAAGGCCTATTTCTCTCAAATATTGTTCACAAATCTGTCTAAATCTGTGTTAGTGAGCACTTCTCCTTTGCCGAGATAATCCATCCACCTCACAGGTGTGGCATATCAAGATGCTGATTAGACAGCATGATTATTGCACAGGTGTGCCTTAGGCTGGCCACAATAAAAGGCCATTCTAAAATGTGCAGTTTTACTGTATTGGGGGGTCCGGGGGTGGGGGTCCGAAAACCAGTCAGTATCTGGTGTGACCATCAGTGTATATCATTACACTTTATTTGCTCTGTTTTATTCTGTGAAACCTTACTACGTATATGGAATAACCGTTTTATAAAAGCAATAAGCCCCGGGAAGCCGTGGTTTACAGTTAATTTATAACAGCTAAGGGGTGTTGTTAGGCACGACGCGAAAAGCCCCTTAGCTGTTATAAATTCACTGTAAACCACGGCTTCTTGGGGCTTATTGCTTTAGAATACTTCATTTATTATTTTTTTATAAAGGTTAAAGGTGCATTCAGTAGTGTTTTTGTTTATGTTTTGCTGGTCAATATGGCAACCGTCTTGATCTTATACTGATACCTAGTGGTGTAGATGCAAAAACAACAGTTTTTTTTTAGTAAAAAAAAACTGAATATGCGAGAGGTTTCCATTCTGCACCACTCATTTAGGAGTTAGAGATAAATCCTGATTAACGAGGGAAACTAATTTAATGGTAATGAAGAATCCTAAAAAAATATTACATTCTCAATTCAAGAAATTTGTAGTCATGCAAAGACGACTGAACTAATATACTACAGGAAATGTTTGATAGCTGTGTGATTCTGTGTGCTTTTATACAACAGTTCAATAAAGAAGACATTAATACTGAGTAACGTACTGTATATTTTACGCATGATATTACTTTTAATAATAA
Source organism: Sinocyclocheilus anshuiensis (assembly GCF_001515605.1). Lineage (NCBI taxonomy): Eukaryota > Metazoa > Chordata > Actinopteri > Cypriniformes > Cyprinidae > Sinocyclocheilus > Sinocyclocheilus anshuiensis. The sequence continues at coordinate 126,590 of NW_015549560.1, read as the reverse complement.
ATAAATATTCATTTATTTTTGCTTCCCTTGTGAAAAACAAGCATTCTTAATTATAATGAATATAAACTTGCATACTTCAAATCTTTAAAAAAATATATTTATGTGACTCTGGACCACAAAACCAGTCTCAAGTCGCTGGGGTACATTTTTAGCAATAGCCAAAAAAAACATTGTATGGGTCAAAATTATTGATTTTTCTTTTGTGCCAAAAATCATTAGGATATTAAGTAAAGATCATGTTCCATGAAGATATTTTGTAAATGTCCTACTGTAAATATATCAAAACTTCATTTTTGATTAGTAATATGCATTGCTAAGAACTTCATTTGGACAACTTTAAAGGCGATTTTCTCAATATTTAGATTTTTTTTACACCCTCAGATTCCAGATTTTCAAATAGTTGTATCTCGGCCAGATATTGTCTTATCCTAACAAACCATACATCAATGGAAAGCTTATTTATTGCTTGATGATGTATAAATCTCAATTTTAATAAATTGACCCTTATGACTGGTTTTGTGGTCCAGGGTCACATATATTTAAAAAACTGCCAAATTAAAAGTTACCTAAAAGTACATTTTAAAACATTATGGTTTAATAATTTTTTTGTCAGGCTTCAAAGAAATCTCTCTTTACTCTTATCTAGAGCGCCGGCTGCATGCGCTCGGTCACCTTAAGAATCACCCTAATGAGGTTCAGTACTTCTGGCCTGGCCTGCATGTGGGTCTAATTCTGGATGACCATGTACCATTTCTCAACCAAGGTAAAAGACCCTTTCTGAGATTTATGAATGTTCATATAAAAAGCATTTAAGACTTACGTATGTATTTCTCTGTATTCCTAGGGGTCCGGATTCTCCATCTCATTTCGACTCCTTTTCCTGAGGTGTGGCACACCTTTGACGACAACGAGGAGAACCTGGATCGAACCTCCATCAGCAACCTCAACAAGATCCTGCAGGTCTTTGTTCTTGAGTACCTCAACAAGAAGAGTCAGAACCCTATCACTGAAGGCTCCTAATGTTCCCAAAATCTCCCATCATTCGTCTATCTCATTTCTCATACTGACAAGCGCATGAGATTATGGTTCTTTTGACATTCCTGTTTAGTCAGTTACATTTTTTTTACAATTTTTATCACACAATCAATTTTTCTCACAACTGGAGCTGCGTACTGTATGTCTGTGGACTGTTAAAATTCAGAAGACATTTAAGGGAGCCAGAATCAGACTCGGTATACAGGGTTCAATGTGTGTCAGCAACAGTGTTTTCTTTATATCCTCTGGCTAAACTAAATACTTACAAAATGAATGTTGGTACTCATATCTTTTTTTTTTTTGCTTGTTATATGAATAATCGAATTTATAGTAGCCTTATACTTTGTAGCGGTTTTGTCTTTAAATGTAAACTCTTTTATGAATCAACAAACATATGTGTGAGGAATCATACTGTTTCATGATGTCTGTGTGATTCTAAAAGCTGCTGCTATTGTCATGTGTTTCTCACTTACCAGTGGCATCTGAAAACTTTTAATGTAACTTTAAACATTAAACTTTTAATGTTTGAAACTTTTACAGTGTGAAACAGCTAATAAACAGTTTACAAATCAGTGGTAAAACCAACCTTCTGAGTGTTTGTTTAGTTATATAAAACTTCGCCCATGCATATATATATATATATATATGTATATATGTGTGTGTGTATATAGTATATTGTTTACTAAATCAAGTTGATTCTGTTCTATGTTGTAGGTTCTCCATCTGAAAATGTATATAGGCAGGAAGCTCTTAATGTCTATGTTTGTCTGTATCCTAGACTGCTTTCATCCGCACTGGATCTGTTCCCTGGCACAAGAGCTTACACACCACATGATCAAGATACTGCCATGAATTCCAGTGTCAAAGTCCCTGAATTTATTGCAACCTCATTTAGTAATATGGGTTTTCCATGCACTGGATGTAGTTATGGTATTCATTTCGAAAATATAGTCAATGCAGTGTGGTACAATTATCAGTTTACATTGTATAGTACTGTACTACCACAAGTCTACATTGTTGGCAATGTTTAGTCCAGTGTTATTTTAGTATTATTCATATAGTATTCATAGTTTTAATTAGCTGTAAATTTTATATTTTTCGGTTTTAGTAAATTTTGATGTGCTTATTAGATTTTGTGTGTATGTGTGTGTATATATATTTCATTTTTAGTTTTAGTAGTTCTGGTAGTTTTAGTAGTTCTTTTATCAGTTTGTCGCCAAGGCAACATTGCACATTGCTGTTTTAAGTTTTTTAAGCCTAAGGTTTTCTTTTAATTTCATATATTTAATTTCAGCTTTATTTTAAATAACAAAAATGTTTTAGTTAACAGTAACAACACAAGTTTGGCCAGACATCATAAAACTGGAATCTTGAAATCAAACTGAAATCAAAAAGTAGCTCTATTCAACAGTTTGTCTAATAGATTCTCATGAGTTAAGCAACGTTTGATGGTATGAAACACATGTTATTGCACATGTACTGTAGGCCAGTTACAGTTAACATGATAAAAATCAGTGAGTAGTCCAAAGGCTTTGAATACTTTCGCCACACTTAAAATATATGAATTTCTTTGCATTAAACACCAACATATAAAAGGGGCATCTTAAAACAACTGATGCTAGAGTTTTTAGTTTCAGACCTAACTTTACTTTTCTGAGCCATTTTTTAAATTACATATTTTACTAATTTAAAAAATGGTAACACTTTACAATAAGGTTCATTAGTTAACATTAGTTAACTACATTAGTTAATATGAACTAAGAATGAACAGTACTTCTACATTTAGTAAGTTAATGTTAATTCCAGCATTTACTAATGCATTATTAAAATCAAAAGTTGTGCTTGTTAACATTAGTTAATGCACTGTGAATTAAAATGAACTAACAATGAAAAACTGTACACTCTAAAAAAATGCTGGGTTAAATGCAACCCAGTGCTGGGTAAAATAGGGACAAACCCAGCAATTGGGTTGTTTTGACCCAGCGGTTGGGTTACTACCCAGAAGGTTGGGTTAAACAATTAACCCAACCGCTGGGTCAAAACAGCCCAATTGTATTTAACCCAACATTTTTTAGAGTGTATGTTCATTAACTAACATTAACAAAGATTAATAAATACTGTAATACATGTATTGTTCATTGTTTTTTTTTTACTTCTAGAAGATAATTAGACCCTGCCATCAGAGCAAATGATTGACAAATAAAGGACTATTCTTCAGTGTTGAAGAACTTGCTCATGTATAGCAGTGAATTACAGATAAATTAAATAGTTGTCCAAGTGTGAATGGCAGTCAAATTCAAATCGGAACACTGTCTTGTGTGAATTCAAATCGAGTTCCGGCCATGGTATGTGTACAGGTGTAATCAGATTAATACAAGGGTCATGATAATGTAAGAGTCAAATGTGAATTGGACCACCTGTCCTTGCATCAGTTATAGTCAAATTCCATAACGTTTACTACTACTGCTACTACTACTACTATTATTATTATTATTATTAGGCTACTATCATTATTATGTCTGTTACGGTCTATTTGGTATCTGTGTGGAATGAAAAAAAAATGGCTAAAAACGTTGAATAATTTTTTTGTATGAATCACCACCAACTCATAAAATAGTCACATTTTCTCATGAGATCAGTTCAGAAATATGGAAATAAGTGTTTCTGATGTCCCAAGCATAAACAATCTCTTTCAAGGAATAATTATTTTATTGAAATCAAATAAAAAGCATTCGTATCAGTGGGTCTTAAAAGGTTGGTACATGCTTTAAATATGATTCATAGGGGGGAAAAATATAGTTCACTTATTTACTTGGTTCATTTGTCCCTAAAGTAATAAAATGTCTATTTTTAGATTTTTACACAGGCAAATTTTTCTGGCATAACCCGTGAGTTTGACTTGGCATCTAAGACCTAAGAACTCTGTAAAATATTATGTTTTTGCCTCTCAAACTACTTAAAAATAATCATAGCTTTACTTTATAATTAATGTTACAATTTTTCATTCTGGTGGTGAGTCCCTTATATATTACTTCATTTAAGGGACACATTAATTTGTCATTAATCTGACAGTACACTTATTGAGCGGGTATCCTGGAATTATAACTTGCTTAAGGGCACAAAGGTGTCAGTTAATGGATCAACTGTGCAGGGTTTGAACCAACAACATTCAGTTACCAGCCTAAGTCTTTAACTGCAATGCCATATGACAGTTTGAATAGCCTTTGAGCACACTGTGCTATGGAAGTGTAAACTGTACTACTACATTGCAAACATGCAGAAAAAAGAACAAGAGCATCCGTTCTCTGTTGAATGAAATGCCCTAAGGCTTTAAAGGTTTATAGTGGTTCGTGTGTAGGCTTCTCTTTACTCTCAGTGCTGCTTTTTTTATTTTTTGTCTTTCTTTGTGCTCTCGAGAGTCAGCTGAATTAAATTATTTTTTTTCCAGAGAAGACTAGCCTACCTACCAGGTGTGTTTAATTTATTTTTACTAAGATGCTTTATGTACTTTGCCTCTTATGCTATTGTTAGCTTTAGATCTTTATCACTTTTCATTTTTTGCTTGTGCTCTTGAAAAATGGTCTAGTTGATTTTTTTTTTATGCAGGTTTTCCAATTCTCACACTTTCTTCCATGTGACCATGCATGAACAGACAGTAAAAGTTGAATGTCAAGTCTTTAAAACTTTTGCTGATTTGGAGTATATTCATGGAATGTTCTGCAGAAACTGGAGTGAATAATTTCACACTTACAAGTTATGTTTCAGTCCTCCCCTTCTACTCCCACACTTGTTGAAGGACAGCTGGGTGCCTTACATTCTTTTTTAAAACTTCAGAAGCATCCAAAAAAAAAAAAAAAGTTCTCAAACTACTGAGATAATTGAGTTACAAAACCTCTAAATGACCTAAATGAGGCAAAAGCACTATAAAAATATGAAAATAGTTAGGGATGCACCGATGTATCGGTCAGTAATCGGTATCAGAAAATTTTATTAAACATTTTTTTTGGATATCAGCTGATTAAAAACAGCTGATGATCAGGGTCGATTATATCCTGTCAGTCAAAAAGGGGAGGAAAAACATGTCAGTCTGCAACTTGTGTCTGAAGAAAATGTCTCTTGTGTAGAACTTAGGGCTGACTAAGTTAATGACACATTAACACAAACTCATTTAAAATAGTGCTGTTAACATACGAATAATTTGATACAATGCACATATTTTGTACATACGTGTTTTACATTGTACATATATTTAAAAACTACCTGTATGTAATTACATTTGTAATTAATTTCTGTAATTACATCAATTTACAACGTTGATCCAACACCTAAACATACTATGAAATAGTGCTTGGCGGTATGACCAAAAATTTATATCACGGTATTTTTCAAAATTATACCGGTTTCACGGTACATGACGGGATTTTTTTTTCATGCATGACCGGGTGTTAACCATATTTTCTACTGATTGAGAGAGGAAATACTGCAGTATATTGACTTAGAATGCCCTATTTTACTGTCATGATGAGTGAATATTGTCAAAAAATACCACACTAAATAGTGACTAAACACGACCCCATTTAATGTTAACCAGGAGTCACTCTCATTTATAATCGTGGCATCGTCTGATAAAATAAACATGCATCTACACTAAAGAGCGGCTATGTGGTTATTTTACCTATATTACTTTTTTGTCTCTGATTACTTTTTATATCACTGCCTGCGTCTGAGTAACAAACCCCTTTCAAACAGTGTCGCGTTCCGAACGTTGTTTAAGCGACATACACCGGTATTGCGGTATTTTAAAAAGTCATATCATAACAAAAATAGACACCGGTATTCGGTATGAACCGGTATACCGCCCAGCACTACAATAAAACCTGTCTCTAACCTTTCCCGTATCCCACCTCAACAGCAGCAAATGTGTGATGATATGCTAGAAGGCAGAAATCCAGTCATGTGACTGTAGAAACTTCTTAAAGTTTCTGAACTTGTGTGTGTGTGTTTGTTTTTATGTTTATCGTTAATGATCTCATTGTCAAAAATGCTTTTTGTGTGGTAAAATTGAATGGCTTTCCAAAGCATGACATCCAATAGATGTGACAGTGATATTTTAAGATATTCTGGGAAAAACAATGTCATCTTGATCAGCCTGGGGATGGTTGAAATTGTTAATGTTTTTCTTTGCTAAAAGTGTGGTATCAATCACTAGCTACTTTTTACACACAAAGTTACCATTCTAACCAAACTCCAAAAGCATATCACTTTACAGTGACTATTTCAAATACTTCCATATTTGTAAACTTGAATAACAGGAATATATCCGTTGGGTAAGTTGGGTAAGGCCACCTTTGATGTGGAACCAACAAGTGTACCTTTTCTATAGGTTCTGTTAATGATATTAATGCTTTAATCTAATGTTTTCCATCCATGTAACTACAACACCATATGTCAACCCTTAGATCTTGGTATCACCATATGGTGTCTACATGAGATTCTCATAAATATTTAATGGATACTCTCTGTTGAAGTTTAAATGGAAGAGGTGCCTGGAATTTCCTGTTCTCTTCTTTAATTTTACGGGGCTGTATTTTAGTATTTTACTTTTCTTAAAGACAATGCAAAAACAAATACAGTACACAATTTTATGGCATTGATTCTTTCTCAGATATTTTCATTCCAATACTCTCTTTACACAAAAGACCTTTGATCCCATTTTGAAAATCCGTTGATATTTGCATGAATCCATGCTCCATTTATAACAGCACTGAAGTGAAAAGCCTTCTGGCTTTTGCATTCAGAACTGAACAACCCAATGCAGATCTCACAGATCACTGTAGCTTTGTAGTGCCAGCATAAGAACAGTGATCTCTATAAACACGCAGCTTAACGCAACGGGGGAAATGCAACCTCAGGTAGCACATCCCACACAGTTCACTGCCCCTCCATGGGTGCCTAGCCAGGCAGAAAGCTGGACAGGACATTGTGGGTTCACTGCAGCAAAAGGCTAATCCAAAGGAACAAATGGAATGCCTATTAAATACACAAGATCACCAGTGAATGGGATAGAAATGATCTCTGGGCAAAGTCAGATTTTGATGACCATCTCCAGTTCTTGTTTAGAGCAGTGTTTCCCAACCGGGGTGCCGTCTGTCGAGAGCAGGGGTGCCGTGTAAAAAAAATCATTTTTTAACATTTTTAAATTGCTAAAATGTTCAAAAAAGCATCTATTATATAATATCCATTTCTGATGTCGCCAATAATTAGAGATGCACCGAAATTTCGGCTGCCGAAAATTAGTTCACCGCTCAGGTTTCACTTTCACGTGGTGTGACGCTCTGCGTATTATCCCGCTCTAAGCGTGTGTGCTCCGCTCAGTTGCTCCACTCGTATACAGTTCATGCTCATCGGAACCGACAAAATTAATTTTGTAGGGTGCCACAAGTTTGTTAAAATTTCCAAAGGGTGCCGTGACTAAAAAAAGGTTGGGAAACACTGGTTTAGAGAGTTTTATTTATTAGGGGAAACTAGGTGTTCATTTAAACTTTATTCAGATTTAAAAAATCTGTTATTATTTACTCACCCTTATGGTTTTACAAACCCATAAGACTTTTGTTCATCTTAGAATCACAAGTTTTGTTAAAAATATCTTAATTTGACATATTTTGGTCCTTACATTGAAAGTCCATTTCACCGAAACTTTGGTGCTTGGATGCAAAAATTAGATTTTTTTTTTTACTCATTTTATCATCAACCAGGTAAAAAGGCACTGAAATAATCATGACAGAGTTCTTTTTCTTCTTTGCTTATAGGTTACAAAAGTTGGAAATATCTTTACTGTTTGCAAAAATCCCATCGCCCCCCTACTGCTGATATGAATATATAAATATAAGCTGTACACTTTTCTCTCATTAACAGAATAAATACACAATAAAAATGACTGTGGTGAAAAAATAGCAGCTAAGAGAGCATCTGATCATAGTGACACTGGATATGTTTGCAGCTTCACAGTATTAAACATAAAAAACACATTCAATTAGAATTACAACTTTTTACAATTTCTACTATGAAGCAGCTCTCCAGTGTGTTCTTGATTTTACTTGCGTCTGACCTTGATGGACTGAACAGAAGAAACAAATGTGATTTCCTCATCAAAGAATGTAGAGCCATAGAGCCACACCTACCGATTATGTAATCGCCACGGACCAATGGTAGTTCAAAGGTGTTTACCAGCTGCCCTTACGAAAAAGAAGTTTATTCAAGTGTGCTATTAGTATACTTCTTTTAAACTAAAAATAGGAAAGTATACTTTTAGTCTACTTTTTATGTACTTCTCAGAA
>NW_015549560.1:112843-115264 GCF_001515605.1 Sinocyclocheilus anshuiensis | reverse complement strand
ACCAGACTTGATTCATAGGCTGTTGGCTTCTATTGTAAGTCATCACCAGAATATATCATTTTAAATCTCATCACAAAACATCAACAAGTCGTTTTGTGTAATACATAAATCATTGGCATAAATCCAATTGTAGTGTACATAGGAGTTAACATTCAAGTCTATCTAAAGTAGTTAAAGGTACAGTATATTTCAAGTATAAAAAGTAATAACTAAAGAAGAACCTAGTAGTATTCTACAAATAGTATATAAATATAAAGTATAAAGTATGATGTAAAGTTCACTTAAAGAAAACTTACGAGTATACTTGCAGTATAAAACTAAGTAGTTTACAGTTTACTGAGACTATACTTCAAAGTGTACTAAAAATGCTACTACAAGTATTTAACTTAAAAGTATACTTTTATATACTAGAAAGTGGGCCAATTTAGTCCCAAGGAGTATTGAAATAGTACACTTAGTACACTAGATATTTGTATACTTACTATATAAAGTATACTTAAAAATATACTTGAACTTTACTTAAGTATACTTACTAAAATAAACTTGAAGTATACTACTTTTTGGTAAGGGTGGAGAAAACATTTAAATTCACTTTGCCAAGCTGTTTTGTACGGTGACCGAGAGAGCTCAACATGCTGCAAAATAAGAAAACACATGCAAATAGAAAAAGCACCAGCAAATTAAGAGAACATCTTCATCAGTTTGACAGCACATGTCAAGCCAAGACACCAGCCCAACACAGCCAAATACAGAAATGCGCTGCAAAGACTCACAACACAAATACTGAAACGCACTGCAAAGACTCACAACACAGCCAAATACAGAAATGCGCTGCAAATACTCGCAACACAAACAAATACTGAAACGCACTGCAAAGACTCACAACACAGCCAAATACAGAAATGCGCTGCAAATACTCGCAACACAAACAAATACTGAAACGCACTGCAAAGACTCACAACACAGCCAAATACAGAAATGCGCTGCAAATACTCGCAACACAAACAAATACTGAAACGCACTGCAAAGACTCACAACACAGCCAAATACAGAAATGCGCTGCAAAGACTCACAACACAAATACTGAAACGCACTGCAAAGACTCACAACACAGCCAAATACAGAAATGCGCTGCAAAGACTCACAACACAAATACTGAAACGCACTGCAAAGACTCACAACACAGCCAAATACAGAAATGCGCTGCAAAGACTCACAACACAAATACTGAAACGCACTGCAAAGACTCACAACACAGCCAAATACAGAAATGCGCTGCAAAGACTCACAACACAAATACTGAAACGCACTGCAAAGACTCACAACACAGCCAAATACAGAAATGCGCTGCAAATACTCGCAACACAATCAAACACAGAAACGCGCTGCAAACACTCACAACACAACCAAATACAGAAACGCACTGCAAATACTCGCAACAATCAAACACAGAAACGTGCTTCAAAGACTCGCAACACAACCAAATACTGAAACGTGCTGCAAAAACTCACAACACAACCAAATACAGAAAAGCGTTGCAAGTAGCACAGACCACAACGGAAATGTTTCAAGGGGACCCCAACAACCCTCACAAAAATTAACCGTGGTTATATTATAGTAAGTGTAGTAATTATGTTTTTTTGGCGTTTACTTACCATTAGCCTAGCATTTTTTTTTTTTTTGGTGATTACCATTTGTGTAACCACACAAATACCATGGTTAAACTGTGGTTAGTGTAATTTGTGATTACCATGGTTTAACCATAGGAACCATGCTTTTTTTTTATTATTCTTTTTTTAATATTAAAGGCATGGCTAATTTTTGTAAGTGAAGTTGTAAAAGTTAGCCAGCATACATAATGTTTCACAGTTACAGTAATTGTGTATTTCGTCAGCTTATTTAGGCTAATAATATCGAAAAAAGCTAAGAAATCATATGATCAAGATGTTAAAACAAATAAAAATCTCACCTTTCTGAGTAGACACTGAAGCATATCCCAGCCAAGTTCGTCACTTGTTGCTGTTCACTTATACATTTCCAATGTGGTCTGTGCGTATTTGCAGGGTGTTTCTGTGTTTGATTGTGTTGCGAGTCTTTGCAGCGCATTTCTCTATTTGCAGCAAGTTTCTGTATTTGATTGTGTTGTAAGTCTTTGCAACGCATTTCTGTATTTGCAGCACGTTTCTGTATTTGATTGTGTTGCAAGTTTTTGCAGCGCATTTCTGTATTTGCAGCACGTTTCTGTATTTGATTGTGTTGCAAGTTTTTGCAGCGCATTTCTGTATTTGCAGCACGTTTCTGTATTTGATTGTGTTGCAAGTTTTTGCAGCGCATTTCTGTATTTGCAGCACGTTTCTGTATTTGATTGTGTTGCAAGTTTTTGCAGCGCATTTCTGTATTTGCAGCACGTTTCTGTATTTG
>NW_015549560.1:102523-109557 GCF_001515605.1 Sinocyclocheilus anshuiensis | reverse complement strand
CGCATTTCTGTATTTGCAGCACGTTTCTGTATTTGATTGTGTTGCAAGTTTTTGCAGCGCATTTCTGTATTTGCAGCACGTTTCTGTATTTGATTGTGTTGCAAGTTTTTGCAGCGCATTTCTGTATTTGCAGCACGTTTCTGTATTTGATTGTGTTGCAAGTTTTTGCAGCGCATTTCTGTATTTGCAGCACGTTTCTGTATTTGATTGTGTTGCAAGTTTTTGCAGCGCATTTCTGTATTTGCAGCACGTTTCTGTATTTGATTGTGTTGCAAGTTTTTGCAGCGCATTTCTGTATTTGCAGCACGTTTCTGTATTTGATTGTGTTGCAAGTTTTTGCAGCGCATTTCTGTATTTGCAGCACGTTTCTGTATTTGATTGTGTTGCAAGTTTTTGCAGCGCATTTCTGTATTTGCAGCACGTTTCTGTATTTGATTGTGTTGCAAGTTTTTGCTGCACGTTTCTGTATTTGGTTGCGCTGTGAGTATTTGCAGAGTGTTGTCAAACTGATGAAGACGTTTTCTTAATTTGCTGTTGTTTTTTCTATTTGCATGTGTTTTTTTCATTTGCAACGCGTTGAGCTCTCTCGGCCACTGTAGTTTTGAACTCCTGAAACAATCTCCAAAACATTGCAAAACCCCATTATAAAAACCCATAGGAAAAGGGAACCCATGGTGAAATAGTCTTCTTGGTTTTGACATCACGATTGCACTTTGTGGTGTCATTCATGTCCGTATAGCACAAATGGTATATGAACAATAGAAATAGTGTTGCTTATGGATTCAGTCTTTGCAAAAGCATATATTTATAAATGTTCTATTAATGTATTATAACATTTACACTAAATAAACAAACAAACAAAGTTCAGTTGACTGCACTGATTGACAGGGCTACTGTAGTTCTCTTCCTCTTGTGTGGTTCCATTGCTCACAAAAGAATTGAGTCTCCCATTGCACAGTGTAAAGGTCACATTATAATACCCTCATCCAGCACCTGCATTTGGGTAAACAGAGGAAGGGTGTTACTGTGCATGCACAGACAAAGAGCCTGAACTACATCAGGGCATTGTGGGAAATCCTGCTCTCACCTTCATGTGGCCACTGCTGTAAAAACATATCTTAATTTACGGAGTCTTTGTTCATTGCATACTTGCATATATTCATGCAAATGCCTGTATCCTGACAATGTTGAAAATAAAAATTGCTTTGTATTTAAACAGTTGGGTTTTTATTTGGGGAAAATCAATCTACATATTAACAAAAGACCAGTCCAGCATGTCATCTCAATAAATGCGTGTACATGCTTGACATGAGATCCGAGAGTAACAGCATCACAGGGTTGAGTCAGTCGCTCATGTCATTCACTGAGAACAGCTTGGTGGATGTGACTAATCTACAGAAATAATTTTCACACGCTTTGAAAGACACCAGTCATAATACCCTTTGTCCATTCTTTCAGTATTCACTCAGGATCTTTTCATTTGTTCATAACGTATTGATTTACTGTATTTTAAGTATAAGGAGTTCACTTGCATAACTTCAGTGAAATTGAATATGTCCCTAGAGTGCTGCATTCATGCACTACAATTGATTAGTAAATGAAGATATGTTCATTTACTAATCAATTGATATGTCCTTTGTTACATTGTTGTGTCTAAAGTCTATTTTTCTTGGGAAAGAGCTAAAATAACAGACATATAGCAGACTGTAGCACTGTCTCCAACCTCCTTTGACCTGTAGGGTTGGGTGGTATGGAGATACATATTGTGGCATGTGTTTGTGTTCATCTAAATGAATTTTTCACCGAAAGACTGAAATATGAACATTTAAACGGTAATAAAAACTTGATTCATTGATAAATGCATTAAATAATAAAGACAACCTTATTTTATTTATATATATATATATATATATATATATATGTTGTCAGTATTTATCAAAATGCTCCTCTCTAGAATAATTTTTTTTCTAGCTAACTCACAAATTATGGACTTGGCTTCTCTAAGGTAAATGTTAGGGATGCACTATATTGGATTTTTGCCGGATATCCAATATGCCAATATTTTTCAACTCACCTTGGCCAAAAAACGATGCCGATACAGATATATTTCCTTTTGTTTGGAAACAACACCAAGTCTCTCCTGTGCAGAGATTATAAACAAATTATTTTTAATTTTGGTTAGTTTTGAGCAATAGCTTTTATAGTGAGAGTACATTAAAAGCTTTGAAAATAACTATTTAAAAAATCACTAGCAAACTAAATCTAAAGCAAACAAGCTTTGCATTTAAGCTTTGTATTCCTTGTATTTAAGTTTTCATAATCATAATAAATAAATTCATAATAAATAATTAGGACCCGGGGGAGGCTGTTGCTGTTGTTGACCGTTGACTGTATCGTGCACCAGACGCGTCATTCTGTTGACGCAGCATTCTTGCATTCTCAGATTAAAGGTAGGGTGATTTCGGAAACACTTCTAGTAAACTTCTAACTAGAAGCTATAGCACTTCAAGCTGTACCTAGTAGTAAAGAGGAAGAAATGGTCTGTTCATATATGTTCTGCACTGATGCAGCTATAGCCACCATGTTAAAGAGCCAGAACGACACAAAAAAAAAATTGGCAGAATTTGAAAGCACAGACTTTAGCCCTATTCGCACGGGATAAGTATTATCTGGGGACCTCGTGATTAAGATCACAGACAACCTCCGCAATTATTACAAATGACTGGAGGTCACCAGGTAATACTAATCCCGTGCGAATAGGGCTTTTGACTTTGTAAGTAGTAAAGCTTAATGTGATTATTGGATGGCAGGTGCGCTACAAATAATGTTTAGTTCAAGCATCAACAGTGAAAACCGCATCGACTGAAAGTCCTCGGTTCATCAAAATGAAGATCTGTTAAAAACTAGAAACAAAATTGTCAAGAAATCAATATTGACTTTATTTGGTTATCTGTAAAGCAGTGTGATGTTTCAAAAGTTCATCTCATTTGAGTGTGGAGGTCTGAAAATGCTGCTGGCCTAACTGTAGACCTGTAGAGTGATGATAACTGCAGATTTGCCATCTACATTCAAATCAAGACACAGTAGTTTTGTTTTACTATTTGCTTTGTTACAAAAGATTTGCAAGAGCAATATGAAAATCTTAACTGCTTGAAATATGTTGATAATTGAAACATGCAAGTGGACTGGGAAGGTTGATTACGGAAATTTGTAAGTCTGTATTTTGTTAAAGCAAAATGAATTCTCCTTGATAAATTCTCTGTGTATTTTATTTTATTTGATTGTTTTTCCCCAACACATTTACTGTGGATGAAGTTTGCAGAATGTCAACAAATGGATGTTTGGACACTTGCACATGCTATTATATCACATCCCATCCTGGTATCTTGTGCAGATAAGTAACCAGGTTTACTTTTTAGCTGGTAATGACATGAGCTGAGAGACTGAATTTAACTTTGCACGGACAGGACTGATAACCTAGCTAACTCACAAATTATGGACACTGGCTTTTCTAAGGTAAATGTTAGGGATGCACGATATTGGATTTTTGCCGGATATCCAATATGCCAATATTTTCCAACTAATCTTGGCCAAGAGACGATGCCGATACAGATATATATATATATATATATATAGCATTTCCAAAAAGTTTTTTCAACATGTTTTGTGCTAATGAACAGAATTCCTTTAAAAGTCGTTATTGCATAGCTCTTTTCGGCAGGAACATCCACAACCACCAATAGAAAGGGCAACACATTCCTCTGAGGTCTTCTGGCTCTGATTACACTTTTTAATCTATATTGGGTCTGTTTGCAACCAGCAAGCTGAAAAATGATTCCATAATTCAGATGTTTTCCATTGGTTCAGTACATGTTTTATGCTAAAATAAGGGTAACAATAACAAGGTAGTTGTTAAGATATGGGGGTAACATGGGAGGTTTGTCTCTGTAATTAGGGTTTGGCAGAAGGCGATGTGGCAGAGTCTGGTAAGGGTAGACCCAGTCACAGATGCCTTTTTGTTTTCAAAGTTACTTCTGATTACAGGTCTCTCAGACTGACTTTCATGGTGTCTGCGTCGTTCAGCCACAACAATTACTGTATAAGGAGTTAATGAGGAGATTTTGGCAAGCATGAGAACACTGAGCGGCTTGTACAGGTCTGTCTATGAATGGCTGCTGGGCAGAAGCCACACAGTTTCTGTGTGCAGACAACTGGAATGTGTGAAGCCACCTGCATTGTATTATTATGGAAATCATAACAGTCGTTTTTAAAGAAGTACTCACAGGTGTTAGCAGAAAAATTAAACAAAATCTGAAATTAAAGCGCTCAATATGAGTCCATTGGTTCAGTACATGTTTTATGCTAAAATAAGGGTAACAATAACAAGGTAGTTGTTAAGATATGGGGGTAACATGGGAGGTTTGTCTCTGTAATTAGGGTTTGGCAGAAGGCGATGTGGCAGAGTCTGGTAAGGGTAGACCCAGTCACAGATGCCTTGTTGTTTTAAAAGTTACTTCTGATTACAGGTCTCTCAGACTGACTTTCATGGTGTCTGCGTCGTTCAGCCACAACAATTACTGTATAAGGAGTTAATGAGGAGATTTTGGCAAGCATGAGAACACTGAGCGGCTTGTACAGGTCTGTCTATGAATGGCTGCTGGGCAGAAGCCACACAGTTTCTGTGTGCAGACAACTGGAATGTGTGAAGCCACCTGCATTGTATTATTATGTAAATCATAACAGTCGTTTTTAAAGAAGTACTCACAGGTGTTAGCAGAAAAATTAAACAAAATCTGAAATTAAAGCACTCAATATGAGAAGGAAAGTAGAGAAGTCCCATCAATCACTTTAAGCTCAAAATGTAGTCAAAATATACCAGCACACTCAGTTAACACATACTAGAAAGTTTCATTTTTGTTCAGTGTCTGTGCTATTTCTCTTCAGGAGTAATGACCGATAAAATGTCTTTGTTAAAATGTCAACATGGGCATCTATTGTTGTTGTGTCCACCAGTAGTTTGTTGTTGATTTGTCTCCTCCATTTCTTCTTCAGCTGTGAAACAATAGCCGGGGCTGAGGACAAATAATACTAGACGCATGCACAAGAGAGTACATTTGGTTTAAGCCGAAAGTATACCTCAGTTTTGATGTGAATACTTAGTGTACACATTCAGCCGAACACATCTTTTAAAGTATATCTACAAATTGAGTGTACAGAGAACATTAGGTTTAAGCTCAAAGTATACTTCAGTTTTGTGTACTGTATGTGTAAAACCGAACATGTAATCTTTCAAAGTATGCACTTGAAAGTTTCATCCTTGTCCAGTGTCTGTGCTATTTCTCTCCAGATGTTGTGACTTTGTGCTCTTTTAAATGAGAGTTTTGAGTGTCTCCTAACAAGCACAAAAGGTTATTGTTGTTGCAGTCTCCAGTACTGCTTTTTTTTTTTTTTTTACTATAAAGCCATGAGCAGGGACAGTGTCACAATTTTGTAGACCAACTAATTAGTGCAAAATAATTTAAGGCACACAGATGAACTAAGAGTATGTGGCGTTAGAAGTATACTTTTTATAAACTTTATAAATCAGGCTGTGTTTATACATTGCCCTGCTGATGACGAAATTCATGCCATGTGCTTTGTACACATACATGTAAATACTGAAGTAACATTGGGCTTTATTGTTAAAGGGATTGCGCATTGAAAGGCATATCAATTGGTCTCTGTCATAATTTTTTGCATGCATTTTTATGCATGTGATACATAATTTCTTCAAAATGATATTATGTTGATTCTTGCACATTTGCACATTTACCATCTACACTTAACCCAACCCTAAACCTAACTGATAATAAAAGCAAACATGACATAAACACATTTGCTGAAGCAACCATGCCATTTTAACTTGCTTCTACAAGTCTTTGAGCTGTACTAGGTGAGTTTCCAAGCAAGTTTACTACATCAGAAAAGCCATACATATAGAGCTGCTTATGTATGCAAACGTTTAAATGTATTAGTTTACAAATACATTTTACAGAGGTAATTCTTAAACTCACTGACCCAGAGTTAATTCTGATAGAGATGATTTTTGTGACCCTCAGCAAACCTGTCAGTTAAAGGGTTAGTTCACCCAAAAATGAAAATTAGCCCATAAATCACTCACCCTCAAGTCATCCTAGGTGTATATGACTTTCTTCTTTTAGACAAATCCAGTCGGAGTTATATAAAAAATTGTCTTTGATCTTTCAAGCTGTTTAATGCCACTCAGCGGGTGTTGCATGCATCAGTCCAAAAGAAGTTAAATAAAAAGCGCCCATCCATCACACGGCTCCGGGGGGGTTAACAAAAGCCTCCTGTAGCGAATCGATGCGTTTTTGTAAGAAAAATATCCATATTCAAAATGTAATAATCACTTTAATGTAGCTTGAGCCAACAGTTGTACACGGAAGCAGTTCCGGGCGGATGAAATATGAGGTCGGCTTTGCGCATGCGCCGCTCAGAAGTGACGAACGCGGAAGCGCAGGAGAGAGATCAAAACAAAACAACGGTCACTTATTAGAAGTACAAAACGAGGATTTGTAAAGAAGAATGTTGGAGGATTTCGATATAAGCCAAGAGGAGACTGGTTTTCCTTTGCTAAAGTAAGGAAACTTTGCTTTGTTTGCTCCTGTAAACAAACGTTGGTTTTCACGAGACTCTCCAGCGCATGCGCAATGCCGACCTCATACGCAGGGTTCCCACGCTCCTTGAAAGTACTTGAATTTCAGACATAACCACTTTTTATTAATTAAAAAATGTAGAAATTCTTTCAAATTTAAATATTGTACAAGAACTACAGCAAAAATCAGTTTGATATATTTTATCAATATTTTAGAAATTTACACAACTGCTCAAAACGGTTCAAAACATTATTACTCTGAAATTTTGAATGTAAATGTTAAGTTTAAGTGGTGAAATGTTAAGTAATGTAAGGTCTTTCATGACACTACATATGCTGGGGTGTGAATTTGATAGGTGCTTGATATAAAATAAATGGT
>NW_015549560.1:94583-102013 GCF_001515605.1 Sinocyclocheilus anshuiensis | reverse complement strand
TCTTTTCTTAATATTTTTTTGCAGATTTGCACATGTACAAGGTTTAAAATGTTCATCAAATATTTTCAAAAAATACTGACGTTTTGAGCAGCTGCGTGTTTGAGCTGCATTCCTCTAGGTCAAAGATGAAAAAATGGGATTTACAATAAGTCATTTACAACATTATTTTGACTTGAGTTTATTTATTAATGAGTAATGTATCTTTTGAGTGAATGTGCAAATTTTTAATGTTATCAGGTTTTACCATGTTATTATAACATTTAACCACTTTTTATTAATTTAAAAATTGAGAAATTCTTTCAAATTTAAATATTGTACAAGAACTACAGCAAAAATCAGTTTGATATATTTTATCAATATTTTAGAAATTTACACAACTGCTCAAAACGGTTCAAAACATTATTACTCTGAAATTTTGAATGTAAATGTTAAGTTTAAGTGGTTAAATGTTAAGTAATGTAAGGTCTTTCATGACACTACATATGCTGGGGTGTGAATTTGATAGGTGCTTGATATAAAATAAATGGTGCTTGAAAAAGTCCTTGAAAGTCCTTGAATCTGGTGTTCATGAAAGAGTGGGAACCCTGCATACGTCATGCTCCCGGAGCTGCTTCCATGTACAACTGTTGGCGCAAGCTACATTAAAGTGATTATTACCTTTTGAATATGGATTGCATCAAAAATACATTGAGTCGCTAAAGTAGGCCTTTGTTCACCCCCCAGAGCCGTGTGAGACACTTTTTTAATGGATGGGCGCTTTTTATTTAACTTCTTTTGGACTGATGCATGCAACACCCGCTGAGTGGTATTAAACAGCTTGAAAGATCAAAGACAATTTTTAATATAACTCCAACTGGATTCGTCTGAAAGAAGAAAGTCATATACACCTAGAATGACTTGAGGGTGAGTAATTTATGGGCTAATTTTCATTTTTGGGTGAACTAACCCTTTAAGTTTCCTGTCCCTGAAGGACTTTTCCAGTTCTTTTCCATCACGTCTAAAATGACAAACAGTATAGCAAAAGCAGCCATTTGGCCCAGAGCATCTTCTTGAAACCTGTCATTTTAAAAGCTTTTTATCCCTCTTGCCTCTCGTTTCAACAATGAGGGGTGAAAAAAACTTATCCAACTGCTTTTCTGTGTGGATTTCTTCAGCTGAACTGCAGGCAAATTTGCAAATCAGATCCAATCCAATTAATACAAGTGACTGATGTTATCACGCTGATTTTGTTAGATTGAATCTCAACGGCAGGAATATTGGATCCAGTCTCTTTACCAGATCCTGTGAAGATATCTGGTTTGTCTGATACCCTAAACCAGTTAACAGCAAATCTTGTGTGATACCAAAAATCATTGCTTTGTCTGGTATACAAAACTGTATTTACTAAAAGTCTTCTATCAGACTGAGAGAAAGCCAAGGAAGAAGAAAGCAGGAGAGAAAGTGATGATTATAAAAAATGAAAGGGGTTTATTGAATAATCTTAGTTCCGTATTGAGAATCTCTAGATCCTTACATTTTTAGGAGGTAGCATATCTTGACAAACAGAATTTACTTGCACAATAAATCATATTATAATTGTGATCACGATTTCTGCTTCTCTCGTTTTATTAATCATCTGAGATATTTTCCCACTGGTTATTTATCCTTAAAATGTTTCATTTTAATTTGGCATTTGTGTTATCTTGCACTAAAAAGTCTCCACAAGTTTAGCCTTCAGAGCCTTCTCTTAAATGGGTACATTTTCTGTCCAGTGGTGTACTTAATCTTCCCAACCTGGCAACTATGCACACATGCTCTCTCTATATTATGGAAGAAGTGATGATGATCTGAAAACACCGGCAAACAATTTTGCTCAAATGTGACCCTGGACCACAAAACCAGTCATAAGGGTACATTTTTTGAATTTTTTTTTGAAGCTGAATAAATAAGCTTTCCATTGATGTATGGTTTGTTAGGATAGGACAATATTTGGTCGAGATACAGTTATTTGAAAATCTGGAATCTGAGGGTGCAAAACAATCTACTGAGAAAATAGCCTTTAAATTTGAAATTCTTAGCAATGCATATTACTGATCAAAAATTAAGTTTTGATATATTTACGGCAGGAAATTTACAAAATATCTTCATGGAACATGATCTTTACTTAATATCCTAATGATTTTTGGCATAAAAGAAAAATATAATTTTTTGGTAATTTTGACCCATACAATGTTTTTTTGGCTATTGCTAAAAATATACCCAAGCGACTTAAGACTGGTTTTGTGGTCCAGGGTCACAAATGAAAATCAGTTTTCTTTCACGCAGATGTTTGCGCTGTTTGCTGCGACTAAATCTGCAAGCAATTCATGCGAGTTGATTGTTCTCTTAAAGGCAGGGTAGGTTTTTTGGTTCAAAAACATGTTTTATTATGCTTGTTGAAAGTCTCTTCACATCCCAATAGCAATCATGTTAAGTGGTCTAAATATGTTTTTATATCGTCTGTGGAAAGCGTAGAACCATAAAATGTTCATCCAATCATATCCCTCGGTCCGAGGGCTCCGATAGGTCTTACCTACCTGTCGACGCATGTATTTGTTCCGCGCACCCTGTTTGCGCAGACATGATACGTCATGAGCACGTTCCATTACGCTATTACAGACCGAGCGAGAATGGAAGGCGTTATTATTGTAATATGCGCTTTGTACTGAAATGTTTTCTTACCAGTGAATAAGACATGAGGTAATCTGACAGCGTTGCATTCAACCCTCCACCAACACCATCTCTCATCGTGTCGCTGGTTAAACTCTGGTCTGCCTGAGTGTGTTCATGTGTTTTGGAGGAGGCGTGGCTTTGGAGAGTAATTTGCAGGGAGGGTGGGATCTTATGCTATAGCTATTGCTAGCCTTTCCAAAATCGCCTACCCTACCTTTAATTTGTGCTTATGTGAAAGTGCAATAATTCTAATGAAATTGTGATTTAATAATCATGATTATATTTTTGAGCAACATAATATGATTAACAGTTTAACCATAATCGTGCAGCCCTAGAATTTACCACACAGCACATACATATTTTATTTGATTTATTATTATTTTTTACACTAAGCATACCTCTGCTGTGCTCTGTTTACTCATTTGGTTGTTGCAACTAATGAGAGGTTTCACACACAAAGCATTTTTTTCTAATTATTGCCTTCACAATAACAAATGTCTGTCGAGATTGTGCACCATTGTGGAATTCCCACAAAAGGGTGACCGCCCAAAAACAATGGACATTCCTTCAATCCTCACAGGTTTACTGGAAGTCTCAATAGAACGATCAAGAGTTCCAGTGGCAGTGGCTATTGTGCACGCTGCATATGAGGACACAGAGTATGTGTGGAGAGGGAGGTCAGACTCCCACTGGGAGGCCCTTCATTCTGGATTGTGGAAGGGCTTTCTCTCTCATGTAATGAAACCCCTGAGAACCACAGCCTGCCATTCTGTTGACATGGGCCTGTGTGAACGAGACATGCGCTATGAGACTTGCAGAGAAGGCTTTGGGAAGGATTGTACAGAGAGCTGGGGGCACATCCTGTTAGAACAGATGTGCAGGTTTTAGTTTCAGAGCACAAGGTGTTGAGTTTATCGGTGATCACATTAAAGTCTTTTAGAGCAAGAGCGAGGTTTGCAAAAACATGATTATAGACTGAGCCAACTGTGAAATTATCCAGTTTTGATCAGAAACATGATACTTTAACAAGTCTCAGACAAAATAAACTGTAGAGAGAGGAAAAAAAACGTGTAGTTCAGCTACGTGGTTTTTAGTAATAGAGATTTTTTTAGGCCAAAATCTCTGCAGTGTGATTCTCACCAGGATCACTATTTATACTAACTGTCTGCTACTCATATACCAGTAATTCAATTAATTTTACATTGATTCTTAAAATATAGAAATAAATATGCATTCTTATAATTATACATGCAAATGAGCAGCATTTAACTGCTTTTTATTATTCATTTTTATTAAAGATTTCCTAAAAGTAATATTAATATATGCCGACTGGATAAACGTTTTCCGAAAGCACACTTGAATTTCCTTGCCCATTAATGATGAATGTTGTACTTCTGAATGATAAAGAGATATTTGTGTTCTGTAGGTGGAGGTGATGCATTTGTACAAATTGCTCTTGAATTTTGGATGAATTGCGATTAATAAAGAAAGATGCATTTACATTTTTGTGCATACTGACATTTTATAGGAACATTTCAGAAACAGTCATATGTTCACATTTAGCATCTGTATAAATGAAGCGCTAGGATTATCAGTTCATTAAATTACTGTCTGTAAAAATATCCTCTTTTAAAAGGCAGAGCTCTAAATGCACTTTTGCATAGATGTGTAAAAGCAACATGAAGCAAAACTAACCTCTTTAAAATGTATAGATAATCAGTACATTTTAAAGAGGTTAGTTTTGCTTTATGTTGAAGACACTCTTCTTCCAAGATTTTTTTATTGTTTTTATTGCTGCGCTCAGGTTTAACTGTTGAAATAGCAGTTTTGAGTTACAGGTATTTTAGGATGTATCCTTAGAGCTGTTGGAAACAGTTTTTTTTTTTTTTTTAAAGCAGTGAAACATTTCACATACTCTCTTTGTTCACCTCACAGTATACACTGATACTCTAGAATTTTGTATTGTATTCTTTTTTGAATTGATTTCTTTGAGGTCTGTGTGTGTATATAAATGTACAGTGTACATTGTATGTGTGTGTATTGTAAAGATTATGTCCTTGGAGACATTGTGTTTTGGTGTAATCTCAGTAGTGCTTACAGGTGCTTGGCAGTGGATCTGCATTCCAATATAACAGTTAAACTGCAGAGCTTTCCTGGCAACACAGGTGGCACAATTGTGACCGGAGTTTTTTAGGGGCCTAGGCTCCGAATGCATTTTTGTGAATGTGTTTTTGGTTTTGTTCAAAGAGTTTTGTGATTAAAACTAAACCACACAATGAATCACTAGAGCTGAGATGAAACTAGAGCTGTCATTCGATAAAAAATAAATACACACCCAAAATTTGTAATCATAAACATATTTTCTCGTTGAACCTCCAAATTAACGTGGAAAAAACATAAAGGCAGTATTTTAAATATATAATATAAAATATTTTTTTTAATGGCATCTTTTTGCTAAGTACTGTGAATGAAGCCAAAGCCTCTATTAAATAAAATGTATTTATTTATTTATTTTCTAGGGATAAAATGGGTAATTAAAGCCATTCAACATTACATTATAGTCGAAAGCCTGATCTTAAACTGCAAATTACCAGATTGTTTTGTTTATAATTTATTAAGAATTACAGAGCTTTAAAATATTTATAATATTTATAATATTTACATCCTTAATTCTTAATTCGCAATTAATTTCCTGGTTCTTTATTACTGTTTACTTGAACAATTACTTAAAAGCTTGTCTGGAGCTTTATTAATTTACAAATACTTTTATGGCTACATACCATTGTGATTTAATTAGTTAATATTTTTGTATTTATTTAAATATTAACATTTACTTATTTATTTGAAAGACTTTATTCAATATCCTAGTAGTGTTTGCTGTGAAATTTCACTGGTATTAGTATCAACAATTCTAACTGAAACACTATGCCACTGTTTTCTAGCAGTTTATGTCCATTGTCATTGTTGACCCTTGTGAAAAGGAAGTGCGCTTTACTGTACTGAATGTACACTTGTATTGTATTTTAAATCATAACATGAAAAAAGAAGTACTTAATGATATCTAATATTACTGGAGTGCTTAAAGTGAGACACTTTCATGACCATGTTTCTTAACACACTTAAGTAGTTAAGTGCATTGTAATGTCAAATTAAAGTACATTTTAAATCATAATTTTTTTTCTTTTGTCATGCTTTAAAAAAGCAAACTTATTTTAATGTGTTGACTAAAGCACGTGTAAAAGACTGATAATAATTTTACTGTAGCATGTTATTCGATATTGCATTTAAAGTTAATATACAACTTCTTCATTACAAATGTGTAATTATAAATATATTTGAATACAACATACAAGATTCAATAGAATTTACATTAAAATATATTTGAGTTCACCATAAATGCTTGTCAGTACATTCAGCAGTACACTTTAACCATGAAACAATAGAATTATGAAATTACATATAAATGGGATAGTTCACCCAAAAATGAAAATTCTGTCATCATTTATTCACCATCATGTTGTTTCAAACCTGTACACTGCAAAAAATGCTTTTCTAGCTTAGTTTTTTTGTCTTGTTTCCAGCCAAAATATCTAAAAATCCTTAAATCCAGAAGGATTTTGTAGACAAGTAAAAATTATTGTCTTGTTTTCAGAAAAAACAAGTCAAAATTAAGTGAGTTTTTGCTTGAAACAAGCTAAATAATCTGCCAATGGGGTAAACAAAATAATCTTGTTTTCTGTTTGAAATAAGATTATTTTGTTTACCCCATTGGCAGATTATTTTGCTTGTCAGAATAATTTTTACTTGTCTAGAAAATCCTTCTTGATTTAAGAATTTTGGCTGGAAACAAGACAAAAGATCTAAGCTAGAAAAGCATTTTTGGAGTGTATGACTTTCTTTTTCATACAATGGATGTCAATGGTAACCAAAAGAGTTTGGTTACCAGCTTTCTTCAAAGGAATTGTTCACTGATATAGCAAAGCCTCAACTTTGTTTGAGTTTTCCAAAGATAAATGGAGGTGGACTGTGTATTGAATTTTAAGGTCACTGATTTTGTCTGGCCTGTCAAGCCGTTGAGTCTGAGGGCATCGGGCCAGACCTTCGCAGCTGCTCTTTCTGTAGTGCCTTTGACCGGGTGAACACCCATCCCCCTCGTCCCACAGGACCATCCTTCACTGCTGGTGCAGCCTGGGTGACTGAGTGCATTGTGTATCTGGGTGGGTGTAGGACGGTCTTGTCAACATGTCAAGAGTCAGACGTAAGTTCCTAGCTAGCTCAACAAATCCTTGTAACCGAGTTTCAAGTGCTTTACATCAAAAGGAAACAGAAGCAGGGAAATACATCAGCATTTCCAAACAGATCTATGCATAAAGAAACTGAGCAAGGCATAACAAAGCCCTGAAGAATCCAGCTAAACCAGTCTGCTGACATTAGTTTCCTTTGAGGTGTACATTCTGTATTTCCTGAAAATTTACTCACCCCCATGCCATCCAAGATGTTCATGTCTTTCTTTCTTCAGTTGAAAAGAAATTATGGTTTTTGAGGAAAACATTCCAGGATTTTTCTCCATGTGGTGGACAACGAGTTAAAGGTCCAAATTGCATTTTCAATGCAGCTTCATCCCAGCAGAGGTATAAGGTCTTATCTAGCGAAACGATCTGTCATTTTCTTAAAGGTGACATATTATGCCCCTTTTTACAATATGTAATATAAGTCTCTGGTGTCCCCAGAATGTGTCT
>NW_015549560.1:94327-94552 GCF_001515605.1 Sinocyclocheilus anshuiensis | reverse complement strand
ACAGATCATTTATTATATCATTTTGAAAATGCCTATTTTGAGTGGAAGCAGAAACACGCTGTTTTTTTTCGGGCCTGTGTCTTTAAATGCAAATGAGCTGCTGCTCCCCGCCCCCTTTTCCAGAATAGAGCTGCGCCTTTACAACTCGTATCTGCTAAAAACATCAGTTTTGGTTCTGATCATCATGTTTATCGCACTGAAATCATGCGTTTTAAACCATATGAG
>NW_015549560.1:92521-94253 GCF_001515605.1 Sinocyclocheilus anshuiensis | reverse complement strand
AAAGACAGAACAGTTAGCATGTTTTGCTCAAACTTTTGCCATGGCATTAGAACTGGTACACCGTTGTCGCTTGCGAAATCAAAGTGACGGTGCCTTGAGTGGAAGTTTACAGATTAAGGGGCGGTAATATTATAATGAAATCCCTTTGCCACGTCACCAAGGGAGCGAAATCAGACGTGCTCGTTTTCTCAGACACTTGCAGAAAAAGGCTTACCTAAACAAAGTGATTGGGTTAATCTTTTTCACGTTTCCTTGGTTGGTAGATGCACCAGGGACCTGATTATAGCACTTAAAACCTGGAAAAGTCAGATTTTCATGATATGTCACCTTTAAAAAAATAATACAAATGTACATACTTTTTAACCACAAATGCTGGTCTTGCACTAGCTCAACTTCACGCATTACGTAGTCATGTTGGAAAGATCACACGTAGGACGTAGGCGGAAGTACCAACCCAGTGTTTACAACGCGAACGTGCAAAGAAAGTCAAATGCCCTTTCCAATAAAAGGTAAAACAACGATGTCGGACGTTTAAAGTTGAAGGAGAAAATGAGTTTTTCCGCCCTACCCTACCTTTCTGAACCGGCTTATACAGATGAAGAGCTAACCGTGCGTGACCTTTCCAACGTGATTACGTCATGCGTGAATTTGCGGACGCGCATCGCGGAGCTAGTGAAAGATGTGCATTTGTGGTTAAAAAAGTATATAATTTTTTTTTTTGAAAATGACCGATCGTTTCGCTAGATAAGACCCCTATTCCTCAGCTGGGATCGTGTAGTCCTTTGAAGCTACATTGAAACTGCAATTTTGACCTTTCTGTTGGATCCGTTGGCCACCATTGAAGTTCATTATACACTGAACAAAATTATAAACGCAACACTTTTGTTTTTGCCCCCATTTTTTATGAGCTGAACTCAAAGATCTAAGACTTTTTCTATGTACACAAAAGGCATATTTCTCTCAAATATTGTTCACAAATCTGTCTAAATCTGTGTTAGTGAGCACTTCTCCTTTGCCGAGATAATCCATCCACCTCACAGGTGTGGCATATCAAGATGCTGATTAGACAGCATGATTATTGCACAGGTGTGCCTTAGGCTGGCCACAATAAAAGGCCACTCTAAAATGTGCAGTTTTATCACACAGCACAATGCCACAGATGTCGCAAGTTTTGAGGGAGTGTGCAATTGGAGTATAATTTTGTTCAGTGTATGAAGAAAAATCCTGGAATGTTTTCCTCAACAAACCTTAATTTCTTTGCTATTGAAGACAGAAAGACATGAACATCTTGGAAGACATGGGGGTGAGTAAATTATCAGGAAATTTTTATTCTGGATGTCAAGTCAAGTCACCTTTATTTATATAGCGCTTTTAACAATACAGATTGTGTCAAAGCAACTGAACAGCATTAATTAGGAAAATAGTGTGTCAATAATGCAAAATGACAATAGTAAACACTAATTTTTCAGTTAAAGGCAGTTCATCATTGAATTCAGTGATGTCATCATCCAGCTCAGTTCAGTTTAAATAGTCTCTGTGCAATCAAGTCAACGATATCGCTGGAAATGAAGTGTCCCCAACTAAGCAAGCCAGAGGCGACAGCGGCAAGGAACCAAAACTCCATCGGTGACAGAATGGAGAAACCAGGCTCAGTTGGGGGGCCAGTTCTCCTCTGGCTAGACAAAACCAGCAGTTCAATTTCAGGCTGCAGCAAAGTCACATTGTGCAGAGG
>NW_015549560.1:87699-91750 GCF_001515605.1 Sinocyclocheilus anshuiensis | reverse complement strand
TGTGCTCATTATACCACGGTGTCAGACTGTTTTCCTTAATCTTCCTTAAGCGTAAAGGAGCAACTGTATTTAAAGTGCTAGAAAAGAGAGAGTCCATAGTTTCTGTTACGGATATTAAAATCACCAACAATTAAAACTTTATCTGCAGCCAGCACTCACTCGAATATAAAATCAGCACATTCTTTAATAAAGTCTGTATGGTGCCCTGGTGGCCTGTATACAGTAGCCAGTACAAACGACATCAGGGATGTGAACTATTCCTTTAAGGCTGGAATACACTACAGAATTTTGCCCTGATTTTTTTAGATTTTAAAAGTCATGTAATGTTTTCCAGCCTTTAATAGTTTTTTGAGGGAGCTGTAATATGTTTTTTTTTTTTTTTCAGATTTCTTTAATGAATCGAAAGTTTAAAAAAACAAAGCAGCATTTATTTGGAATAGAAATCTTTGGTAACATTATGCCTTTACTGTCACTTTTGATCAATTTAATGCATCCTTGTTCAGTACAAGTATTAATTTCTTTTATTTTCTCTTTGCTCTTCTCATGTTTAGGTCTGGATGACAGCCTACAATCGTATGTGCACAACTTTGAGAGAGAAAAGATTAATGGAGAACAGCTACTGAAGATCTCACATCAGGACCTTGAGGAACTGGGCATTGTCCGCATTGGCCACCAGGAACTGGTTTTAGAGGCTGTAGATCTCCTCTGTGCTCTGGTTAGTGTTCTTATTCACATTTGTTGTGGCTCTAAATTAATGACCTAATTATGACATATTTACTGTCGCAAATATATAAGGACTGCTAATTTAAGCTTTACTTACCAAATAGCTTTATATTAGGTTTCTTTTACTACTATGTATATATTGTACATTAAAAAAGAAAAACAAGCATTTGATACAATGTCCTTATTGTGTGCATACATACTGTTACATTGTACTTAAACTTACATGTAATTATATCACAATGTTATTACATTACAGTGTTGATCCTAAACCTAAACTTAGCCTTAAACCTACCCCTTCATCTAAACTAAACTAATAAACTTTAATAAAAGCTAAATTTGGCTCTCCAAGAGTTTTGTGTATGTTCACAATAAGTAAATTTTATCAAATGAAAAAACGAACAAAATGAATCACTCCCCCTCACAACATTTACTACCACTGGAGCATTTTCAGGCCTGAAGTGCCAGGATATTTTGCCAGTCCACACTCAGCACAAGCCCTAGTAAAGCTGCTATTACAGTCAACACATTTTGCCAAACCACACTTACTGAGAGCAGGCAACACAGAATGAAGCGGCATTCACACAGGATGTGTTCTTGCTATCAAGAACAATTAATTTGATAGTTCTATTAAACCTGGGGACTCCGGGGCCCCTACGGCTGGAGTCATACTACCCCCCCCCCCCCCAAAAAACCCTTTGAATAAGTTTTTATTTTTATACTTTATTCGATTTTCGTATTTAGTTGTAGTCATTTTGTTGTGTGTTTTTGTATTTTTATATGTTTTATTTCAGTTTTAGTTCATTTTTATTTATTTATTTATTTAGTTTGTATGGTTTTAGATTAAATTTTGGTTTTAGTTAACGATAATAACCCAATTTTGGTCAGAGAAACAAATAATTATTTAAAGGGAAAAATAGTAAATCAGTTTCTACTAGAGATCGGGATTCTCAAGGATCGGGATTGGGGCCGATCAAGCATTTTTTTTTTTACTAATCGGTATCGGCTCTCCTCAGCCCGATCCTTATTTTATGTCAGTTGTCATGCTGATGTTGTGCAGTAGGAAGCAGTATGCATTGTTAAGTGGGTTTGCCAACAGCCATTAAAAGGAAAAGAAGACGCTCAAATGTGCGTGCGAGAAACAGTGAGGTCTGTTCTAGCACGTCATACACGTTTGAGATCCCCTGTTTAGTGTATTTGATGTGCACTTTTGTAACGATCACTCATTCATTTATTGTTTACTTTTATCCACCGTCAGACTTTCTGAGACGTCGTTGTTATAACGCGTTGTTATGGATTGTATCTTGATTTAGACTTGATTGACAGACTGGCATTCTAACACCATGAGCTTCATGCTTTCTAACCTTATCTCCACTTTATGTTGCAATTATTCTGCTAATTGAACATATAAAATAAAAGAAGTTTATATCAGTAGTCCCATATTCATAATTGTGAACACACAATATGTCTATAAAGTCTACCATTGTAACATTTATACATTGTGTGCATATATATACATAAAGAGAGTGTATCCTGTAATATATATATATATATATATATATATACATAAACATACATCATATATACTGTATATTTCTTTTACTCTCTGCACAACTCTGCATACATTGGATTGATCTGAATAACTTTAATATACTTGAAGTGTGCACCAAACATACATTCCTTTATGCATATGCAAGTATCTGGAAAAAGGACTCTGCTATTGTCTTCTTGCATTATTGACAAACTATTTTCCTGTTTGACACTGTAGCTGCTTTGACACAACCAGTATTGTAAAGCACTATACAAATAAAGGTGAAAAAAAAGTATTGGATCGGGACTCTGTATCGGCATCTACTCAATTTTCAGTAACTCGGATCGGATCGGGGACACAAAAAACCTGATCGGGACATCCCTAGTTTCTACATTACTATTGTTATTTTATACAGACACTGTTGAGATCTCTTGGAGTCCTAACATAACACCGTGTCTACACTGGACACAAGCGGCACGGCGTGGCGCGACTGACAAAATACTATAGAAACCATTATAATCAGTGATGCTGTCTACACTGGATGCGGCGCTGTCTCATTGAGGGATTTGACAGTGTGATTCATAGATTAAGTATTTCAAATATAGGCTATTATATATGCTACACGCACGCACAGAGGTGCCTATTTCTTACCATCTTTTGGGGGTTTCTTGCTTTTAGACTAGTCGGATACAAAACTTTCGTTTAAATGTCAGTCAAATTAGTAGTCACGCACATCCCTAGTATCGATTCTCTATGGCACGCGGTTAGGTGCTGGCGCAACACGACAAATCCCCGACAGTAAACTGATGCCTCGTTCTATTTATGACATACTGATACAAAGTTCAAATTTTTGCTTTGTCACATCAAGTATAAACAGCCTCAAGCTGTTGCAGCGCGGCACGGTGCGACACGACAACTGTCATGTCCGGTGTAGACCCGGTGTAAGGAGCGTAAAGTAAATTTCAGCACTCTATTTAAACATCTCTTTGAGCAATATCCCATAGATCTTCATGTATAATTGTAAGACTGACTGTATGCAGTCCTTTTATTAATATTTTCTAAAGGCTTTTCCTGGCCCACAAATATTGATCAATCAACATTACTATTTTCTTCCGTTGACCTGCTAATTTAAAAACAAATAGGTAGTTCCCTTTCAGTCGGTCACTCTCGACGTCACGTCGGATGACCGACGAATTGGAATCTCGCTTAGAGAGACCAACCTACTTCGAGTGTAAACTAAACGAGCCAATGCACATTGGCATGCGATTATTGCATCCAGCTGCCGCTGATCACAGCGTGAGTATAAGTAGGCAGCAGATGCAACGCATATTCAGCTTTTCGCTTCGGAGCCGAGCGGTTAAATCGTTCTGCTCCTGACCTCTACAAGAGTGAAGACTACAAGTCAAGCACGCTCTCGGTGGGCTCTCGTGTTGGCGGTACGGCGCTTCAGCGGCGGTTGTTTCCCGTGTCGAGTGGGTTGCACATAGCAGGCTGCACTACCCCTGTGTGTGTTGCAAACAGCCATCTCCCCTGTGCGCTTCAGCACACTAAAAGAGCAAATTTCCATCTAAAAGAGCTTCACGGGTGGGACGTCGTTGTTAAGACGCATCTTTTTAAAGATGTCATACCATCCGTGTGTTTCTGGGTGCGGTCGTTACCTGGCGCCGGGTGATGGTCACGATCGCTGCCTCTCGTGTCTGGGCATGAAGGACGCTGAGGTGGCTTTCGTGGATGGCTCATGCTCCCATTGCGGGAGTTGCGGACCAGCGGAGTTGACGTGCAAGGTCCGTTACCTGCCGT
>NW_015549560.1:82250-87417 GCF_001515605.1 Sinocyclocheilus anshuiensis | reverse complement strand
CGCTGCCTCACGTGCCTGGGCATAAAGCACGCTGAGGCGGCTTTCGTGGATGAGTCATGCTCCCAGTGCGGGGGTATGACCATCTCGCAGTTGCGTACCAGACTCCGTTACCTGCAAGGGGGCGGAGTGCCCGTGCCACTGCCTAGATCTGGGGTTCCCTCTGGTGGCAGCCGGGGGTGCCCTTTTTCTGTCAGTGGGAAGACTGGTCTTACGGTCACGGTAAGGAATTCCCCTCCGGGGATTCCCCATCCAGCCGGCACTTCGAAACCGGTGGAGCTCTCGAAAGAGCAGGCTGGACCCTCCCGGGGGGGGTACCACCTTTTTCTTCCGAGGCTCCCCCCGACGATCGGATGTCGATTGCAGCATCGGAGGGTGAGCCAGACTTTTCTGGGGATGAATATCCATCAGCGTTGCCGCCCTCTGAGCGGTCAGCGGTGCCGGATACGGACCCGGAAATGATGGCTATGCTTTCCCGGGCCGCCGAGAGTGTCGGGCTCGAGTGGAATCTTCCACCGCGTCCCGAACCCTCAAGGTTGGACGATTGGTTTCTCGGGGTGGCTCGCGCTGGTTCTCAGGGCCCCACCCCAGTGCCTTTCTTCCCGGAGGTGCATGATGAGATCACTGGGTCATGGACGGCACCTTTCACTGCCAGAAACCGGCCCAGTGGCTCATCCTCCCTCACCACCCTTGATGGCCTCCAGCAATACTGCGCCGAGGAGCCGGTCGCAGGGCAGCCGCTCCGCCTGTCCAGGCCCCCGCCAGACCTGGTGGTAAGCGAAAGAGCAAGAGGCCCTGAGACGGGCGACCCAGAGATGGAGGTAGTTGCTCTTCGGGAGATCGTGAACACACCACTCCCTCCCCCAGAGGAGGGCCGGAGAATCTTTTGTTTCCTTTTTTTCCTCTCGGTCAGTGGTACACAAATACTAGACAAAAGAGCAAATTCTTCTATCTCTGGGTCTCCAGAGGAGACCGGGGGGTTGTGGACGATCCAGAGCCGTATCACACTCACCCTCCCGCTGCATCTGCTGCCTACTTATACTCACGCTGTGATCAGCGGCAGCTGGATGCAATAATCGCATGCCAATGTGCATTGGCTCGTTTAGTTTACACTCGAAGTATATTGGTCTCTCTAAGCGAGATCCCAATTCGTCGGTCATCCGACGTGACGTCTCCGTTCCCTCCTTCAGGAAACGAGGGTTACCATACGTAACCGAGACGTTAGTCACATACTATTTGAGCATTCATCCACACATTTGAGAAAAACATGTAATGTGCACTTGGTTTTTGGAATAATAATGCTGTTTACCGAATAGAACAGTATGTGTTTTAAAAAAGGAAACAAGGAAATCATTACATGACAGATAACTAGGCTCAGACAGACTTTGGTGTCTGTAGGGGGTAGAAAATACAAGGACCTGAAATGAAGACATGGACATGCTTAGAAGTTCTTGGTTGCTTTGACAGATGGTCGTGTCAATGCTTGTAAATGATACAATACATCCCAGTGTCCAGCACTGAATGCTATAATACGGCCCAGACCCTTAGGATCAAAAGGATTCAGTTGCCACAAATCATCAGTTTTTACATTTTTGTTGTTTTGTAGGTTCATATTTAAAAACTGAGTTGAAATTGTCATTATTTGAGAAGGAGGAGAGCA
Source organism: Sinocyclocheilus anshuiensis (assembly GCF_001515605.1). Classification (NCBI taxonomy): domain Eukaryota; kingdom Metazoa; phylum Chordata; class Actinopteri; order Cypriniformes; family Cyprinidae; genus Sinocyclocheilus; species Sinocyclocheilus anshuiensis. The sequence continues at coordinate 85,760 of NW_015549560.1, read as the reverse complement.
TATCAACATGGAACAACAGTCAGTTATATTCTTAAAAATCAAGAACCTTTTTTGGGTCCCTAAATAATTTTTTTTCTCTTAGTGTGAAGAACAATTTAGTAACATTTAAAACAAAATCTACTATAAAGAATCTTTTGTGCAAAAGTTCTTCATAGAACCATATATATACCAATAAAGAACCATTATTTTTAAAAGTATAAGTAATTTTATAGGCACTACTCCAAATACTTGACCACAGAGTACCTGATTGATCAATTGATCAAGTATTCCAGAGAGCAGTGGATCAATATAAAAGTATGAAATCGTCAGATAAAATAATAAAGCAATATAGAGACAGAATCTAAGATGGCAATTAACATTATGTGAAGTGCAATCACAGTAAAGATTCTTGTAGAATTCATAATTTAGAATGAGACACTTAATGATTTTTCCAGATCATCCCCAAAACCATATTTATCTGTTTTGTCCCTAAATCACAGCAGCCTCTTTGATGGAAAAAGTCTCCTATTGTCTCATAGCTCTGGAAATAATATTAAAGACACTCAGGCCAAGTATTGAAGGCAGAAAGTGCTACGTGTTAGTGTTACCAGCACTCCAGATCTCTCCCTGATGGGGTCTCCTGAAGTCTATTTCATGCTGAACAGGAAACAAATTACTGCCCCATCTGTGGGAATATCCACTGTGAGATTTGTCTATGCCATGATGGAGGAAACCAATCTCTCATTTCCTACAATCCCTGTCAGGTGTAAGTAACCCTATTTTTCGATAAATAAAAACCCTCAAAGCACCTAGGGGAGTTAAAACACACACATGTGTTATATGACTGTCTGTGGTATATGTTATAAAACTGTCTAATGGTTAGAGACACGGACTTGTAAACCAAAGGTCGCGGGTTCGAGTCTCGGGTCCGGCAGGGGTTGTAGGTTGGGGGACTGAATGACCAGCAATCTCTTCCACCCTCAATACCACGACTGTGGTGAGACCCTTGAGCAAGGCACCGAACCCCTAACTGCTCCCCGGGCGCCGCAGCAAAAAATGGCTTCCCACTGCTCCAGGTGTGTGTGTGTTCACTACTCACTGCTGTGTGTGTGCACTTGGATGGGCTAAATGCAGAGCACAAATTCCAAGTAAGGGACACAATACTTGGCCACACGTCATATCACGTCACTTTCAAGACTTGTAGCATTTCTGATAGTTCAGTTGTCTGGTATCAATATTAACTCATCACTGTCTCATCACGTCTTGCTGACATAAATGTTGGCTCGAGTACCTCTAGTCAGCAGACATGAATTTAACAGGAAGCTAATTATGCTGGTTAGCTTTGTCTTTGTGCAGCATTATGGGACTGTGATGTTCAGAACTCCATATGTTCTTAAATGAACATACTCATGAGTTGTCAATATGAGCGGTTTAAAATACAAACACTGTCACCAGTGTTTGGAAGGCGATATGCAGATGGAAAATGTGTAAGTGTTGTTCTATCCCTTTTAGACCATAGCAGATATTCCAGGGGGTATCAGGCTTAGATGCGGTACTTTTGCAATCTTAAGATTTGCCAGACCAGGAGGAACACTCTAGACTGCAGTTGAGATGTGTCCTTTCCAAGATATTAAAAGTGGAGCACAGGGGATGCCAGGTTTAGCAGCTAAATCAAGCAGCACACATTATGCCAAATAATTTTAAAGTCTAAATAGGGCTGCAAAATTTTAAACAGTCCAATTGCTTTACATCATGAAACACTTGAGCAAGGGGTGTTGAATTTGATACATCAAGGATGGTACTTCTAAGCATGGATAAAATTGCACTGTGTGCAATACCGTCTCTTTGCTTTTTGCGGCGTCTACTAGACAAGCCTTCATTCATTACATGCCAGAGGTGGATAGAATTTGCCTACTACAAACAAATTGTACTGAGGCAAGTCAAGCAGAAAGTTTTCTATATAAATCAAACAAGTGTTGTAAATCAGTGGCATGCAAGGAAACAAAAAAGCTGGAGCAATGGAATGCAAACTTGTGTTGTTCATATCCATCAGGTGGTGGCATGTGCACATCTCATAGGTGTGGAATGCAACCATAAAAAGTTTCACTGCTGAAGCAATAATCAGCTCAATTAAAAATGGAATTTATTGCTCTCTCAGTCAGGGGAATCACCAACTCTTTAAACTAAAAGATAAAAAATGAACAGTTGTTGGTCAGTGTATCAGATGTACACCTTTGCTTTGTGCCTTGCTGTTTTTTCAGCATCTCACATACTGTATTTAAGACAGATTACGTTAAAACATTTTTCTAAATCATATCTCATGTCCCTGTATTCTGTTCCATTCTGTCAGTTCAATACATGAATGCATTGTGTATGCACCTAATCCTCTCCAAACAGTGTTGAGTGCTGTCGTTGCCACATATACAGTACATCACACGTACCGTATGTATACCCTAGCATATGTGTAAAAAAAGTATGCTTTGGGTTTTACAGTAATATATAATTTACAGTAAATATATAATTCTACTTCTTCCTCAGAACTATGGTGTGGAGACAGATAACTTGAAGAACCTGGTGCTGAAGATGAGAGCTGTGACCAGCAGCCTTCACACTGCAACATCAGAACGAAGAAAGAGCCCTACGTATGAAAGCAACACGTCTAGCAAGCTCCCAAATGAATTCCTGTCCTCTGTGGTTGAACTTATTGGAGCAGCCAAAAGTCTCCTGGCATGGCTGGACAGGTACAAACATCCCCATTCATCATTTCTTTACATATTTCTATTGCTTATTTCTGTTTCTGTTGCTTCTTTATTTATGTAATGGGGACGTATAGCATGTGAAGGGCTATGGTGTGTTGTGCACAGATGATTTATAAGGGGTTTTTACTCTTAAAGCTGATGTTAACCCTCTGTAAGGTCATATATTTCACTGCAAAGAACAAACTTAGACTTGCATGAGCAGCACTTAGATTTTTCCAGACAGTTGAAACCAGATACAATCTGGCTTTCTTTCCAAACCCCTCTGTGCACAGCTAACCACATCTTTCTCATGAAGGAGAGATTTTTTGTGAACAAAAAAGCTGTTTCAATTTGGTGTAGGATTTACTTTGAAACAGTTCACACTCAGAAACTGCTAGTAAATTCACAAATAATTACAAGGAAATGGCAAGTAACATTATAAATAAACAAGAAATATGGAAGTAGAAAGACTGAAATAGTATTTGTAAATCGTACTGCAATAGTCTTTGTTTAATTCACAAATCCGAAAAATCAGCCAGGCAGCTACTCCACAAACCACACAAATGTCCCTCACACAATTCCATTTGAGTTGACTAGAGACTGTATAACAGAGGTGGTCCACTTGTAAATATATATAAATGGGAGAAATCAAAATTGTGGCTATTGTCCCAGCGTCTTGCATTTTCAGAGGCATCTCAATGCGGCCGTAGCAGTAATTCAGTCCTTATATGTATGTATATATATATATGTATATATATATATATATATATATATATATATATATATATATATA
>NW_015549560.1:76551-82157 GCF_001515605.1 Sinocyclocheilus anshuiensis | reverse complement strand
GCCACAGAGTGAGCTCACTTGCCTTAAGAGGGTTTTGGTTTGACAAAGCATGTTATTAAGCTAACTAAGGTACTTATCACACAATGCATAGAACACACGAATTTAATCAAATTGAAAATTTACATCCAATATATATATCAAGAAAACCAGAACGCGACTGCTTACATAGAGACAATTCCCAACACAGGAAATATGTTGGGATATAATAAGTTCATCCACCTAGAACAATAGTCCAACCACAAAAACAAAACTTCATCTTTTTTTTCTTTCTGAAAAACATTTAATGAAAAGTGTTTTAACAAATATACAAGCTTCATATTTCTGCTTTTAAACCCTTGAAGTTCAAGGCCCTGTTTACTGTGATTTTCAAGTGCCTTACTGTAACCACAATTTTATGTGGATATTATGACACAAATGATGTCGGCTTTGAACTCAGAACACTCCTTTAAAGTCTAAGCTACTGGTGCTTTTATTACTCTTATTATTATGCCTTAACCACATAAAAATTCAGCGATATCTTCTCAAGTTACATGGTGTGATTGTTCTGATCTGGCTGGGAAAAAAAGAAATGGAAACTGACTGTGCTTAATGGTTTCATAGGAAGTTGACATGGTAACGTGTTTAATTCCAGCTGCAGTTTTTATGACCACAGACTCAAACTCCAGACACGCAGTGATGGATATAAAGTTATTGCTATTGTAGGCCACATCAGAAAACCCTTCACAAGGAGTTAGTTGTCCTGTCCTGGTATTAATTTGATCTTTTCTACAGTGTGAATGCTGTAATGTCTTTTAACCTTTGTTCCCTCTGTCTGCAGAACTCCATTGACGGAGATCAGTGATTTCACCACCACCAAGAACAAAATCATTCAGTTGTGTCTGGAGCTGACAACTACAGTACAACAGGTCAGCACAATGACCGTTCCTTCAAATAGTATAGACACACTGAACAACATGCTAACATTCACCTTCCATGCTCATTTTAAAGCTCTCATGCATTTCCCAGTGGAGCTGAAAAACTGGAAAATGCAGCTAGTTATCTAACCATATGTTGTCTTGCAGTGTTTGCTTTGGGGGATTTACTTCAGACAGTAATAAGCAGACCCCCAACACATAAGTCACAGGTTCTGAGTTTACAGTTTCATTAAACAAGCCAGGGTGCTCTTTTAAAGTTGGCCTCCAGCATTCCTTCATGTTATCTTCCTTGCTTGGACTCCCACTCAACACATCAGTCACAGGTTTTGAGTTTACAATTTCATTAATCAAGCCAGGATGCTCTTTTAAAGTTGGCCTCCAGCATTCCTTTGTTATCTTCCTTGCTTGTAGTTACATGCTTTCATATCTGCCATAATCAGAGATACTTCAAGATGGTTGAAGCAATGCATGGTGTTAGGATGTTAGTTTGATATATATGTATATGCTCTCATATAATCTCTCCTGTTACATTCTTGGCTAGTATTTAAAGACTTTTGGATGGTTAAATGATATATTTTAATTTAGTTAAAATGAAGAGGTTTTGGCATTGAATAATTGGTCAGTGGCAATGTTCATTTTAGTCATATTGTAGACATTCCAGATTTCTTCCAAGAACTCATTTTTGTGTTTTCAGAAAGTGGTTTAAGATTTCTTCTGAGAATTTGAAAGACCTTTAACATTTTGACAGCCATGCATAGATTCTTGCTTGGGAAATGGAATATTCTGTAGAATTGTGACTTCATGGCTTTCTTGGCTGTCTATGGTAGTTGGAATACTTATTAAACTCTCAATTCAAATGACTTGGGGAGAGATTGAGTGTTTACAGTGTTATTTTTGACTGTTTGTAGATGTCTGTAATTGGCTGTTCTAATGGAAAGAGAGGGATATGGTATGTGGCACTCTCGGTTTAACCATTTTGGAATTCCATTTATTTCAACAAAACCTTCAACAGTGGATGCAGAATTTCCTCCTATATGTCACTGCTCTAAGGGCCAGATTATTGAAGCATGTTAAAATATTTAAAGGGGTCATATGAAGTTGCTAAAAAAAACATTATTTCGTGTATTTGGTGTAATGCAATGTGTTTATGCAGTTTAAGGTTCAAAAAACACATTATTTTCCACATACTGTACATTATTGTTTCTCCTCTATGCCCCGCTTTTCTGAAATGTGTCAATTTTTACAAAGCTCATCGGTCTGAAAAGTGCTGTGTGCTCTGATTGGCCAGCTATCTAGTGCATTGTGATTGGCCGAATACCTTCAAGCGTGTGACGGAAATGTTACACCCCTTACCAGGTTCAGGAAACTTTCCTCCGTAAAATGGGCTGCACACATTCGAATATTTGGGTTGAACTGTTCTGGAACAGTGTTGTAAATAAAACTTAACCACTGATTTCTAGTTGTGTCTTCTGTTGGAAGGCCAAACAAAGTAGTTGAGAAGCACAGCATCTCCACGACATGGCAGCGGCGGCAACAATACTACAGCGAGAGTAAAAGTTATGCCTTCTTTCTTTGCGTGAACATTTGGGCGGTGTTATGCAAATCTTCCCACACAGTGATGTGGGGGCGTGTTTGAATGAGGCATTTTAGGAAGGCGTGGCTGAGCGTTCACTTTTATAAAGAGTATCTCTTTGGGTTTGAGACTTTAATCTTTGCGACTTTACGGATCTTCTGTATGCACGGAACAGCTTTTAACACTCCATTATATATTACAAATTATTCCGAATTTTGAATGCATTTTAAGAATACTTTTCCCATCAACTGATCAAAATGCACAACACAGCTGTATGCTGCATGAAAGACGCGTGCGCACACTGATGTAAATAAGCGCGGACGAGAAGCATATGGCGGAACATGTGAGAGACGCTCTGGATGAAAGCGCACTTTCACTCTCTGACAGCAAATGGCGCTAAACTGCAGAAATAATAATAATAATAATAATAATAATTCATTTAAATGCAGCCGTTACCCCGGAAACCTTTTTAATCTGGACTACAACATGCCCTAGATATTGTTTGAAAGTGTTTTGATTCTTTATTGTTCGGTCACACTTTACATTAGGGCTTCATTAGTTAACATTATTTAATTCATTAGTTAACATAAACTGCCAATGAAAAATTCTTCTGAACATTCATTAATCTTAGGTATTCCAATATTTAATAACACGTTGTTAAAATCGAAAGTTGCAACTGTGTTATTTAATGAGCTAACATGAACTAAGACTTGTATTTTTTTAACAAAGATTAATAACTTCTGTAGCAAATGTAGCTATTGCTCATTGTGAATGTTAATGCATTAACTAAGGTTAACTAATGAGGTCTTATTGTAAAGTGATACCTATTGGTCTTTATAGTTCTTTTGCACTTTAATCTGTGTAAAACTTTTAACTTTATACATTTTTCTGTATTGCTTTGTTGCATTTAAATGTTCAGTTATTTTTGTTATAAGAAAAAGGTTATTACACCTGTTATACTGTATTATGACAGCAATTTTTTAAACAAAATTTCAACACCGTGATAATACCGTATACCGTGATAAAGGCATTAGCAATTAATCGCAACATGAAAATTTGATACCGGCATATCCCTACTCCAAAGACAAAGGAAAACATGAAATCACATCATATAACCCCTTTAAAACGTTTAAAATATACTGGGAATGTCATCATTAAAATCTTTATTTTGTTTACTTTATTATAGGACATGGTTGACCAAATTCAAATTTGTGTGACAAAAAAAAATTCCTTTGATAATGTATCAATTTACACAATTTAATTTAACAAACAATTTAATATAGACTTAATGTGAGTGTTTAAATAACCACTTACTTAAATGAAATGTATAAATGAAAAATAAATATATAATACTTGTAATAAAACTATTACAAATATCATTCATTTCATTTAAGCTAGTAGTTGAAATTGTCAACCTAGAGTCTCTATAGAGAGTAAACTGGAACCAGAGGCAATAGGGATCTAAGGGGTCAAGAGTGTCTGATACTCTATATTAATGAAGAGTTTACAGCTCAGTCAGGAGTTTAATGATGTGGGAGAAAATCATTAGATTGCATAGCCTCTTACTGGAGAACAGGAATGCAGCATGACAAATGCGGAGGGGGGACAGATTAAAACAATTGCTTCAGACATTTCACTCTGATTCCCAGTCACGTGGAGCTCCAAAATAAGAATAGAAACATATTGCAGATATGAAATATAAAGGACTGAATTTAGGCCCAAGTACCTGGGCCTATTGAGTATAAAATAAAATATTGTTGTACACACAAACTACATCAAACATGGTAAAAAAAAACCTCAAACATCATAATGTTTGGTCACATGAAATTTGACTTTGCACTTTAGTTGATGTTTGTCACCATATTTGATGTAGTCTGTGTGCTACAAGCATGACCGTAACCAGGGTTTGAAAATTAGTGAGGTCTGGGTGGGGTGTTAAGTATCATGCTATAATAACACCTACAAATGCAACACATTATATACACTACATATAGTATAAACTTTAAAAGAGAGAGACGTAGATGTTTGTGAAAGATGATTTCTCTGTTTTGGGGATGGACATTGTTAATTTAGACCTTATTTATTGCATCAAAATTTGTTAATACTTTACTATAAGTTAGGGTGGATAATTTTATTAGTTTATTTTTAATGCAATAATACTTATTACTGTTATGCTTTTCATTAGTAAGAATTGCTATATGATAAGAACTTTCTCTAGTGCTCTTATGAATGATTTAGCATGACTTTGTGAAAGATTAACTACTAAAACGGCATGAAACAGCATTCTTCCTCATGACCAGTGTCTGCATATTTGGCACATTTCATTTTGGAACCTACTTGTTCTACAGATCTCTGTACTAGTGTTATTATGCTACTGTTTTTGATATCATTGATACCATTTCTTACAGATAATATCATGATGGTCATTATGTGTCTTACTGAATGTGTTAACTTGCTGTTTTTTCTCTTCTTTTTCTTTTTTTGATTATTGTCTGTTTAAGTGCCGGCGATGCAGTGTTGCCAGGCATTGTTATGGTAACAAACGAAAACAACACCCCCCAAAAAATAAAAAAAAATCGAAATAAGTTTAAATCTTTTGTTTTGGAAATAAGATAAAGTTATCACTAACCCTAAACTGCTACTTCCACTTTATTAATTTCCTAAAGTGTCACATTAAAGGTGGGGTAAGTGATTTCTGGTAGCCAATGTTGATATTTCAAATCACCAAAACAAACACGACCCTACCCCAAAAGGGTCTCGCCCCTATTTTGATAGCTCCGCCCCACACATTCGTACGCAACCCAGGCAACGATTAGTTCTGTGAAACAAAGCAAAACGTCTCAGGTTACATATGTAACCATGGTTCCCTGAGTAGGGAACGAGACACTGCATCCTCTAGGGGTCGCTATGGGGAACGCACACGGGTCACGACGAGGCGTTCCCCATAGCGACCCCTAGAGGACGCAGTTCGAAGTTCCCATGAAAGGGAACCGATGTTACACCATGTCTACACCGGACGCGAGCGGTGCGGCGCGACAAATCACCGACAGAAAACTGCTGCTGTGTTCTATTTATGACGTATTGACACAAATTTCAAATGATTTTCAACGGTCGCTTTA
>NW_015549560.1:68807-76137 GCF_001515605.1 Sinocyclocheilus anshuiensis | reverse complement strand
ATATATATACATATCTATGGTCTACACTGCATGCGGCGCGGCATGACACGACAAATCCCCGACAGAAAACTGCTGCTGTGTTCTATTTATGACGTATTGACACAAATTTCAAATGATTTTCAACGGTCGCTTTATCGCATCCAGTGTAGACTGACTTTAGCTGTTGCGGCGCGGCGTGACAACTGTCGCGTCCAGTGTAGACACGGTGTTACTCACCTATCGAGAAGAAACAAAGCAGGCCTTCCGCTCCTTGAGTTCTCTCCAGCGTTGGAAAGCTGATCCGATATTTACACGGGTCCTACTTCTTGCCTTATCGTAAGCCTTCTTTTGTTCTGCAGACGTTTTCCTCTTTTGTTTTTTATCCACCATCTCTATCTTTCTGTCGCTCGGCTCGGCTAATGTCCGTCCTGTGCACTGAACGCTCTCTCCTCCACATCATGAGTAGACACGCCCCTTACTGCTGATTGGCTACAAGTTTGTTTTGGTACTCTGCTCGACTCAGTTTTCTAAAGCGTTTTTGAAAAAATACATACCCACCTTTAAGTGGAAAAAACAAGTCCAACGATGAGTGTAATAACTGGATCTGGCAACACGACTGAGACTGCGCCCGCGCCCTCACTCCCAACTTTCTCTCAAGCCACGTTCACATGAATCGCTTTCCATCATTTTCACATCACGGACACTATAAACAATCTAGGCACACCATTTAAATTGAATTATACATGTAAATACTCGTAGGAGGAGTTTTAAATGGCTAGTTATTCAGAGAACTTCAATTTTTTTTTTTTATATGAAAAATTGACAGAGGTATGGACCTCTGTGACCTTATAGCTGGCTACGGCTATGACCACAAGTGTTGATTATCATTGGGTGAACTATTCCTTTAAAGCTTTCCTTCAAACATTTAAAAACAATTTTTAAAAAATCTCTCCCTTTTAGCCTTAATGCACCAGATGCTGGGTTTCCTCAATTTGGTGTACTTCCACAATGTCTTGTGTAATTATCTTGTCTTGGAGTGGACATGGAGATGTAATTCAAGGCTGTTTATTTTAGGCTGGAGGTCATTCACTGTTGTTGTGTCAAGCTCTGTAATTATACAACATTCCTAAATCTGAACTTTTTATTTTTATTATTGCAATTTTTCTTTCTTTCATGCACAGGACTGCACTGTCTACGACATGGAAGAGAAGATTTTGGATGTTGTAAGTATTTTGCATTTCCAGTATTACTTTTTTATACTCATAAAGCTATTTGTTTTATTTCTTTCACTTAATTGTGTAAATGAGGATAATGGGACTAGTTTTAGTTAGTTTTATGTTTCTGAGTTTCTCAGGCAGCAATGCCTTTTACCATGCGTCATTTCATGTTAACAAAAATTATGATCCGACCCCCCAATAAACATATATTTACACTGGCATTGTTATATTATTACAAAATACAAAATATTATTTATTTAATATATTTAGTCAGAATACATTACTTAAAATGTGTAATCAATAGATTACATTACTGACTATAATTTTCATCATGTACTGTAATTTGAAATCAGTGACACAAGATGATTTGGTTTATCTTAGGTTATGTTGCACACTAACTGTTTATATAGAAAGGAAAAAGTTCTTCTCATCAGGACCACCTGGCTGAATTTCATTTCAGATTACAACCTAGGTTTAATGTTGAAACAATTCTAGTAGTGACGCCTTCATAAATGCAACGTAAACCATGGGGGCTTGCTGTTCTCGCCAGTGTTTCATCGAGAATGTTACCGTTCATTTTGTTTACACTCCTGTTCTTGTGCACTGAGTGGAAAATTAAATCAAAGCGCAAATAGTGTTCGGTTTGTTTATTCAAGCCACATGGTTTGTTGGACTTCATTTATGTGCTTGGCTTCTGTGAATTATTGTGGAATTTTTTAGTAGTTCTAATGGATCTGTTTTTCCAGACCCAAATTAAAGATAGCATTAGATTAGATTAAAATAAGTGCTTACATTATTGGTCCAATCAACATGGTAGTCCACTAGACTCTGGAAAACCGCCTTTGATCATGTGTTTTTATTTAGATTTATCCACAGTATTGCTTCTGTATTGGTGGGATGCTTGGAACAAGCTTGCATGAGCATAAATATACTCCACCAGTCTACCGCTGTTAATAATGATGAGCTGTAATTGGGTGGTTTGGGAGCATAAAGTGGAGAAGGGACAGTTTTGGAGGAGGAAGGGAGTTCCCATAATTTAAAAAAATTGTTCATAACTGAAAAATCAGATAATATTGTAGCTATTATCCCAACTCCTTTCCCTTGGGACTTAGCTGCTGTAATATTCTCCCTTCTCCTGATACTATGCCATGGGGCAAATATGGAGATCAACCCTCAGATGTATACACAGGATAAGTATGTATTTGTAATGCATAGCCAGGTGACACTTTATTTGGATAGTTCATCTTAGACTGTCTACTAATTATAAGCAGACTGTTAGGGTAAGGGTTGGGTTTAGTATAATAAGTTGATATGGACATGCAATGTTGATATGTACTTGCAATAGTCAGTAGAATGTCTGTTGGGGAACCATCAAAATAAAGGGTTAGCAGATATTAAGCAGACAGTCTACTAATACTAGTAATACACTAATACTAATATGACTGCTAGTTGACATGTCTAAAGTGGACTATCCAAATAAAGTGTAAATCATAGCCATTTTGAATTGCACATCTTGAGTGACAGAATTTGAAGATGCTGCTCAATCATCCAGCACTATTTTTCTAAACTCTCTGTTTTCCTAAATTGCAGTCAAAGGTGTTGAACAGTATTTGTGACCAGACTGTGAGAACCACCTCTGATCCTCTCATGAGCCAGTCAGCATGTCTAGAGGAAGTTCAGCTGACCGACATCAAACCAGGAGAGGGATTGGTGAGAATTATTTTTTATAATTATTATCTACCTTCATAATGGTTATCTCCATTCGAGAGAAAAAAAAAACCCCCAGATAATTCCAAAATATGAAAATTCTCTCAACATTTAATCACACTGGTGCCATTCAAACCCCATTTTCTTCAATGGAACACAAAAGGATTAGAGTCTATCTTTGCTAATGGACTTCATGTATGTCTGAAGAGTTTGAGGTTTTAAAAGTATTTTATGATGCATTAATGTGACTTTTAGAGTGACTTTTTCTCAGACGAACACCCGTGCATTATTTCCACAGAACTATTTGCACGAGTATGCATACAGCAACACTGTGTACACAGATCTTTGGAAAAAACTGCAGGAAGTAAGTTACAAAATTGATGCAATGGAATCCTTAAATATTAGTGTAAGCGTGTTTGTCTTTTCAACCATACTTTTCATTATGTTTCATTATAAATCTTTTTCAGGTTGTAGACGCAGATTCAAGCATCCAGCTCCCAGCCTCAATAAATCAAATTATGAATGGCTGGATTCTTCAGATGGGTTTTCCTGTAGTAACTATTGACACTCGAACAGGAAGTATCACTCAGCAGCACTTCCTGATACACCCAGAGGCAGTAGTGGACAAGCCATCTGACTACAAGTATGTTTAAACTGACAAATGTGCCAACAGAGTCCTGTCCTTTTAAAGTATACTGTGTGTATGTTCAAAAATTATTGCAGTTATGAATGGTTTGTGCCAATCACATGGATGAAGAGTGGCAGTAACATGGGCCAGCACTGGCTGCTTACTAAAACAGCTTCCTATGAGCCCATGAAGACTGATACTGACTGGTTATTGGCCAACCTGAATGTCACGGGATACTACAGGGTTAATTATGATCCCCAGAACTGGGAACGTCTCCTCACACAACTGAATTCAGATCATAGCGTAGGTATCTCATTATCTTTAAATTAATTAAAAACATTAAGCATCAAAGTAGCATACCTGAATAAAATCCAAATTTAGCAAAACTGTAACAAAATTATATGGTTATATAGTATTAAATATAGTAGTCAACAACATTTGAAGTGGATCAAAAAAGTTAATCAAAGTTGTCCTAAGACAAGAACGCATTTTGGTTTTAGAACAACTTTTTTAATTTTTTTGGGTCGATTTTATTTTAAATACATGATAGATCAATAAAATGAGTACTTGATTTTAAATAAAACACACTGTTGACAAAAATATGTATTTTTATAAGTATTTTGACACTTATAAAATCGTCAAAATACTTATAAACACTTATAAAATCGGTTGCCAGTTTGCAGAAAACTCAGCGTATTGCAGTAGGGCTGTGCACTCTATGACCAATGCATGGCAAAAAAAATCCCTGGACATGAGATTTTTTTTTCTTTTTCTGCCATATGTCTATTCTAGAGACATTTTGTTACACCTTTACTTAATGATTATTTTGCCTTATGTCTGTTCTAGAGACATGTTACAGCTTTTTGATAAAGCTCTAATTGGTTTTCTTTTGGAAATATGTTTCAAATTCACACTGAATGCATTAATGACTGTAAAGCATGTCAGTGTGTGTCAAAATCGCAAAATTGATCAAAGAAATCCAAATTTCCATATCGCACAGCCCTATATTGCAGTCCTGGAAGCCAGCAAATGAACTTGGTCAGAGATCACAGATTCTACCTGACCTAAAAAGCCTTGACATCCATCTAAAAAGCTCTATGACCAGAAGTATATTAAAAAGCGGATGAATCTACTCAATTTATAGTGTAAGGCTAGTTGCCTCATATTGTCAAATGCAGTCGTTCCTGTTGTGTGTCCTCAATCTGGCAACTCGCCTAAGTGTCGAAAAAAAAAACATCTAAAAGGATTGTGATTGCTTCAGATAAGTCAATAATGTTGGCCATTGCTGTTTGAGCTCCATTAGCTAAAGCTGAAGAGTGAATGAACACAGGTAAACTGAAGCACTTTGGTAGCAGGTTAATTAACACAACCAAACAAATCCTATAATTTGAAATATACAAAACATAATATTACAACTTGTATCTAACTACACAAAATGACGTGAATGCACTAGTGAACTTGTGAAAGTACTAGTGAAAAGCTGCCATAACCAATCAGGAAAAAAGTAACATTTAGTTTTAGAATTAAATAAAATTAAGTCACGTGATCATTGTTGTCACTTCTGAGTACTCAAGTATACATTCTCATGCCTAAAATGTGTTGCAAAATTTTTTTACATTTTTTTTTTCAATCTTTTCCTAATAATGTGGACTGGAGATTTCAAGCTTAAAAGGGATGCAAAAGCACCATCAAAGTACCATGAAAAAAAGTCTGTGTTTTTTTCTGTTTTATATAGGAAATCATTCTCTCTTTTCACTGCCAACTGTATAGAGTTTATTGTCTCTCCTTTTCTGTTGTTTTCATGATTTTTCTCTCTGCCTTCCTGTTACTCAGGGCATGTACATAAAATCCACCTACGATGGGCTTCATGTCATCACTGGCACCACTGAACATGTGAGTAAGGGCTCCAATGACGAAAGCCTTTGATTCATCACATTTCGCTTTTTGATGCCAGTGGCTGAGATACATTTAGCTTTTATGTGCATGCCATGTTCAGTGTACATGAGCAAAATAATGGAAAGTAGAGGGGGCTTCTCTTACTTTATAGACTGAACAATGTTTGTAAGGGCTACAGATGTCAGGTTTGCTCATTCTTTGTATTTAGATTGGATTCCCAATAATGCATGGAGCTTTACAAAATGTAAAGCTGTAAAAATTAAATAGCATGCAAAAATGATGCTTCTGTTGTTTTGAACAACAGCACTCTTGCTTGTGCGATATCGTCACATTGTCACATCTTGTTAAACTGTGCATGAGAATCCATAATCGATCACACAACACATTGTGCTGCAATAAAATGTGAATGCACCAGTTCCTGGTATTTTCAGCGATTCAGATTCTGTACTCTTTCCAGTGTATAGATGGTTGTAGACCACATACTGATTTACATGCTAGCCATCATTGAAGACCATAAGTCGTAGATCTTGATCATAAAGATGTTAATTTAGTCTTAAATTATTTTAAATTAATTTAAAGTCTTCATTTTTGTTTCCTTACATTTGTATCCCCCATGTTTCAAAAAAGTTTTCTTGGTTATGTGAACATTAAGGGAACTCTGTCAAGTGGAGCGGAAGTATTTGTGTTCCCCAGGGGATTTGAACAAGTGAATTAATTTGTCTTTAGTCTGTATTTAACGATAGATATTCTAGTCAGTGATTTCAAGATCACACAACACTTCTCTGAAACTAAATTCCCACGAGTCAAGTGATGGTTGATTCATCCACCCCAGGCCAGTTGATCGTTAATTACAGTTAGTTAATCATGCTTGCTTGTGATTTTATTGTTTATTTTTCATTATAAAACATCAAAAGCTTGTATTTAAGCAATATCACTGCTGTTGTACTGAATTTTAGGATGTGTTTCAGCCATCAGCAGTTCATTGAATAAAAATTTAATAGCAAGTAACTTTTGCTTTAGACCAAATTTTTCCAGTATGTATTTTTCCACCAATAAAATCCAAATGATGCTTCCAAAAGAATCTCAAGATACACCAAAGGTATGATTATGAGGTATATGGATAAAGAGATTTATTTGTGCTATTTTGATGGCAGGGAGAAGTGTCATGGCTATATTGACATAATGATTCATGGACTTGAAACTTGCAGTTAATTGAGTTCTGTTGATTCAGTAGCCGTTCTGACAGACTCTGTCAGTTCATTTAGTAAAAGATTCATCAGAAAGATGTGTCAGGCTGATTCACACGGGTAACTCCTCAGTTCATGAGACTTTTTGAACAATTCAACAACTCTCTGGTATTCATTATTTGGTAGTCACACTCATGTTGTTTGCGGTCAAAGCTGACTGGAGACCATAATTGTATAATAATTTTATTTTAATGAAATGAATGTACTGTATTTCATTTGAATAATGTTTTTTTTTTCTATTATATATTTGGTATTTTGAAGGGATTTCATGTTACTAAACAATAATCACAAATTATGGACCATTTATTTCTGTATGAAATGTATAAAAAATACATTTCATACTATTTTTAAGTTAATTCAGTGTTGAAATGAAAAATTGAGCAAAAGTACTTAAAGTCCAATGAGTTGAGGCAGATTAGTGTCACCTGGTGGGAAAAGAAAGAAAGAAAGAAAGAGAATCTGTAATACCATGATATAGCCACTGGATGCCTGTATAGTCCTATATATAAATATACTGTATACAAGGCTGTGTATCCCCTTGTTACTAACAGCAATTTTTCAGACACACATTAATTTAATAAATTCTTATAACATTGCTCTGTTACAGTCACACCAGTTTGTGTGTGTGTGTGTGTGTGTGTGTGTGTGTGTGTGTG
>NW_015549560.1:65061-68554 GCF_001515605.1 Sinocyclocheilus anshuiensis | reverse complement strand
CACCAGTGTGTGTGTGTGTGTGTGTGTGTGTGTGTGTGTGTGTGTGTGTGTGTGTGTGTGTGTGTGTGCGCTTTTTTGATTTATGAGGACACAAATTTGAATAATGACATGGGTATGACATAGGTATTACAACGAGAAGGTGATTTCTGAGGACATTTTGAGTGTCCCCATATTTCAAAAGGCTTATAAATCATTCAGAATTAGTTTTTTTGAAAATCTAAAAATGCAGAATGTTTCCTGTAAGGGGTAGATTTAGGTGTAGGGCAATAGAAAATACGGTTTGTACAGTATAAAAGCCATTACGCCTATGTAATGTCCCCACAATTCACAAAAACAAACCTGTGTGTGTGTGTCGACACTCTTGATGTTTTAGAGTTTCAAACCTTGACTGCTATGTGCTTTTTCTGCATGGCTGATTTTTAGATGTATACACAAAAAATTCCCTGTATTTTCATATTTTTGCCTATATCCCATTGACTTCCTATTGTAGTCGTTTTTGAACGCGAACAACAAAAGTGTGACGTTTTTTTGTCTCATAGCAAGTGTCACCAAGCAAAAATCACCAAGTTTCATAACGTTCCAATGAAGTTCTGATTTTTAGAAATTCAAAACTTTTTTTTTTGGGTCTAAAATGACGAACAACACCTGGGGCCGGTTGCACCAGCTGGTCGTACGCCCGGTTGTAAGACTAGGTTGGACGTAAAATGCGCTTTAAGTCGTGCGTAGAATTTATACCTGTTGCACCATCTCGGCGTAGTACTTTTAATCAGAAATAAATTATCAGCTTTCAAATTCTGTGAATTTTATCACAAAATACAAACCATAAACGTGTTTTTTCAGCCACAGAAAGACAGCAAAACACAAAATGTCACGTAAAGTCACAATTACCTCAGGAAAGACATTCATTGTACATAAACTTGATAGTCAGCTATAAAAAAATAACTCTAGAGAGAAGCATTGTAGCCTATTACATTTATTATATTTTACTTAACCTTGATTAAATCTGTCATGGGAGTGTGCAGGGAGACTTCAGATATAAAAACGCGGACTTGTTAGGAAATGTTTACTCAATGAAATCATAGCGCGGTGATTTCACTTATATTATGTCTTGAGCAATTCAGTTCTATATTAGTAGTTGTAGCCATTGCGGCATGAACGTCGTCTCAGCTATATCTATAACTGAGGGAGAATGTGTCGGTGTGGACGCGCATTGTCTATGCCGGGCGTAGTTGCGCCTGATCGTAGTTTCAGTTGGTGCAACAGGTGTAAATATTTATCGTAAAGCTGGATGTTGCAGAGCCCAGCGTAGGGCTTACACCCAGCGTTTTTACGTCTAGCTGGTGCAACCGGCCCCTGAGGGTTAAAAGAAAATGCTCAAATAAGTCATTTGTTTGTGAATTGGTCTATACAGGTTGCACTGTACATTTGTTTGTGTGTGCAGCCCTGCTGAAAATGGCAAAAGATAATTGTCTTGTTAATCGAATTTGAGAACTTACATTTTGCATATTTCTGACGAGGTTTGAATGCACCACTATTCTATATTATACTGTAGATGACTTTGGAGCAATGAAGAACAGGAACATTAAAAAAATGAAATAAATGTGTATAGCATGTGTATATAATGTTTTTAAAAGACATGCTGTTTTACTTTTAATTTCATGTTTTGTTTTATTTGCATTTTACACATGACTTGGAGTCACACAAATGTTGTTGCTTTGTATAGTTCCGTTTGTGATGATGCCTATTTATGAATCCACAGCATGTACTTAACAAATCTTTCTGGCATTAGAAAAGGAGATTTGATTCATTAGTAATAAGGTCAATTTTACCACATTTTTTAAGCATTCTTTTTTATTTAATTATTTATATACAGTATATAGTGAGGGTGGGGGGCTGGAATTTTGTCTTGTTCACAAAATGTTTAAATGGTTTTGACAGAAACATCAATATTTCGAGAAAACAAATAAGAATTTCCCCTCTAGTCCCCAGCTGATATGACACGCAAGATCCATGCTGGAGATGAAGTCATCCAGGTCAACCAGCAGACAGTGGTGAGTATTTCTGCACACAAGGTCTTTGTATTGTATGGTGGTACATTAGTTGTACACTTTAAACTAAACCCTTTTTTCATCTATATATTTTGGTACTGAATGAAATATGTGTTTTGCAATTGCTCCTCACTCCATCTGCTATTTTGGATGAATTTCTCCACAGTGCAGTCTGGATTTGGCATATTTGAAAAGGATTCGTGCAATGCTGTTTGGAACCATGTTCACTGCATAATCTGAAGAGCCTGTGTCTGTATAAACAGAATTCTTTTTGGTAGTACTTATGGGTTTGTGCTTGTTTGCTCCAGGTGGGTTGGCAGCTGAAGAACCTGGTGGCCAAGCTGAGAGAGGACCCTAAAAGCGTGGTGCTTATTTTAAAGAAAAGGCCCACAGGAACCTCAGGATTTACCCCAGCACCTCTCAAAAACATGCGCTGGAAACCGCCCATGCCTCAGGTGTGTCAATCATAAAGGTTTAACAGTCATCAACTCTCAGATGATCATAGAAGTGAACTGAATTGTCTGTTCAGATTGTAAAATTATTAATCAAACATGCATATTTTTAATTAATAATTTTATAGAAACTTACTTTTACACTATATGGCCAAACATATGTGGACACATCTTGAAAAAATGAAATCATTTACATTCCAAACACAAAAGAAGATATATATGTAGTGCTGTCAAAATTAACACGTTAACGCGTGCCATTAATTTTTTCAGTTTAACGGGTAAAAAATATTTAACACAATTAACGCAGGGACGGAGCTAGGGTTGGCCACCCCACTCACAGCTTCTGCTTCTCTCTTTTTTCTTGACAAGAAAATAGGCACGCACTCTAGCCTATATCATTTAATATTAAAGCGCAAAAGAAACATCGAGCATGCAGTGTTGTAGTTATCTCGTCAGTTAAGTCATGAAGTTACCAAAAAGGTGATTAAATCTGCCTTAAAACTGTGCATGCTTGTAAGTATTTGTTATATACGAGTCACAATTAACAACCACTCTGAAATGCAGTGGTTTTCAAAACTGTCCTGGAGCAGCCCAGCACTGTCCTGCTGATCTAACACACCATTCAACTTGTCAGCTCATTATACTTGCCCTCTAATACACCACTATGTCCAACTGCTTTGAGCACGCGCACGACTTCCGGTGTGAGGCGTGTACGCGCTTCTGGCGTAGTTTACGAAGCGCCGGAAGTGATCTCTCGCGCGTATACGTCACTCATTGTTTACACAGTGCACAGGCATTGTAGGTACGACGGCTAATCAAAATGGTACTTACTTGCGCTTATCCGGATTGTTCAAACCGACTTCTGAGCCTGCTCGCCTGAAGTTATGGTTGATTGCTCTTCGGCTGGATATCAACACACTGTGACAAGTCGGCTGCCTCCCCCTAATTATCAGCATCAGCCCGTCCCTTAATCGCCGCCCTTCGCCAGGCTCC
>NW_015549560.1:64485-64825 GCF_001515605.1 Sinocyclocheilus anshuiensis | reverse complement strand
TATATTGTGACGAGTCGGCTGCCTCCCCCTAATTATCAGCATCACCCCGTCCCTTAATCGCCGCCCTACGCCAGGCTCCTGACATGAGTGGGTGCGTGAGAGAGGAGGGGCGCTGAAATAGCCAGGGCTGGTGGCGTGTGATGGGGCACACCTGAACCGAATGGAGCCTCATCACCGCCGCTGTTTAAATGCCGATTGCGCCTCTCCTCGGGAGACCGGTCTTTTCCCCGTGCATGCACGCTGGTGTCCTCGTGGGTCCAGGAGGGGTGCGTAGAGGAACTCCCGTGCCGCCAGAGTCGTGAGCTGCCGGACCCGCAGTCCGGACGAGAACCGCACCCGT
>NW_015549560.1:64163-64418 GCF_001515605.1 Sinocyclocheilus anshuiensis | reverse complement strand
ACTAACAAGCTTGCTGGTGCTAAGTTGAGGTAATTTTTAGATATAAAGTCCAAATATTTTTATTCAACCATCTAGATAGATAAATAAAGGATGTGATGTTCAGAAAATGGTAACTACAGTAATTATCTGTGTTATAAGTGATGCCCTCTGGGGGCATTTGGCCAGGGGTGTTTTTACACTACAGACAAGGTTTGAGAAGAAAAAAATCATTATGAAAATATAATTATATTTTCCTTAAAATGTTCTTCCTAACTT
>NW_015549560.1:56769-62997 GCF_001515605.1 Sinocyclocheilus anshuiensis | reverse complement strand
TTTAGGTCAAAACTGTCAGTTGTTTGTGAACTAAATCTGCTGTAAAGGGTGATCTATTTAAGCCCACTGAAATGCTTGAATGCAGACACATCAACATCAGTGTCTCTGTTTTAGGTTAAAAAAAACCCGAAACATTAAAATAACACAGATTAAAATAACTCATGCATCCCCGCTGTCCCCGCTGTCGTAACGTTAACAGTTTTACTAAAATGCTAAGCTTTTAGCCCTATGTGACGTTATTGTTTATATTGTTTATCAACAGTATACATTTTTATATTGTTTGTATTAACTAGCCGAGTAGACAGATATGAATGTTTATTCATCATAACCATACTGAAAATAAGTAAATATTGTTAGCTGATGCTAACTGTCAAGATAACGAGCTTGCTGGTGCTAAGTTGAGGTAATTTACTACAGTAATTATCAAAGTGGGAAGTGATGCCCTCTGGGGGCATTTGGCCAGGGGTGTTTTTACACTACAGACAAGGTTTGAGAAGAAAAAAATCATTATGAAAATATAATTATATTTTCCTTAAAATGTTCTTCCTAACTTCAGGCCTTATTCTCATGTCATATATAGCTGTGATGTTCTGCAAAACAACAAGCTTTAAAACACTTTTTTCTTACTGGTGAGAATCAGATGGTCAAATCTGTTTTCTCTCAGGTACTTCGCAGTGTAAGCTTCATAGTGAACATTACTACATCACTCTTGTCAACGTAGTCCATATCAACAACACAAATATATCTTGACTCCATATAGTGGTTATTTTGGGAAAATCCCAGGTATTTTGAGCAGTAGGATTATAAAAAATATGTGCCAATATAAAATTTTATTAAGTAGCCTATATAAAATGGCAAAATAAATCTATCAGTACTTTTTTACTTAAGTACATAAAAAATTGAGTACTTTTGTACTTTCACTAGAGTAAAATTGAAAAAGGAGTACTTTTACTTTTACTCGAGTAATATTTTATTATATGTATCTGTACTTTTACTCAAGTACTTGATTTGTGTACTTCATCCACCACTGATGGCTATAGTCAATGGTTAAATATTAGGGGGGGAAACTATTTCCTAGAGACATCAGTAGTATTGGTTTTCAGTGATACTCGTCTTCAGTCATAAAAAGATGTCATTAAACAAATATTAAAAATATACTGTCTTTATGTTTTCTACATTAATTTGAAGATTGAATTTGAAATTATAGCAATATAAAAGTATATTTAAAAACTTTAATGTTAGGTGGGATTAATCACAATTAATTGTGATTCATTTCAGAAAAAAATATGTGATTAATTAGATAATTTATTTTAATCGATTGACAGTACTAAAATGTTGTCCATATAATGAAAGTAGTTTACAGTAGGAAAGTCAAAATGAAAATTCTGTCTTCGTTCTGTCATCACCCTCATGTCATTCCAAACCTGTATTCATTTGTTTCTTGTGTGTAACTTGCAGGAAGAGATTTTGAAAAATGTCTCCATGTTTTTGAAAGTTCAATGGAGTTCAATGTTGTTTCGACACTAATGCTCTTCAAAATATTTTTGGAAACACTTGCGTAATTCCATTCATGACTATTAAATGGTACTGACCCCCATCCCCACTTTAGTGAGATAGTCTACCACTTTATGCCATTGTACAAGGTCTAAATTTCAAGGGCTTCATATCAAATATTCACTAAGATTTCCGTAATAGTACTAATAAACCAAATGTGTTTATCAACAACCTGGTTTATCATCAATACATACAAATTAGTTTCAATCTCATACATTTTAACTAACTGAATCTTGCTTGTTTCACAGCTAGCCATATTTTAACCACGTTCATACTTTTATACTCAATACATTTAAATGATTTAACAATAAACGTTTATGCTGATTCCAAGCAAACTGAATGTATGCATTTTGAAAATCTTGAGTATTTTTGTTTTTTTTATTTTGCTAAAGTTTTTAATACAAACTTTACTGCTTTTACACGAACAAAGAGCTTCTGTAATGGAGCTTGTCTCCGCAGGTGCTCACACACCCAGTGGGACAAAATCACACAACATTACAGTATTGTTTGAACAAAGTGCATTGGTATCAGTTTATAAATCTTACACTTAAATTAAATGATGCTGTGAATGTTTAAAAATGAGGTGTGTATGTCATGTTCAGGTATATTTAAAAATATACCTACATAAATATATACAAAAAGTATTTTGACATTTTGGAGTCACACAAATGTCTAAAATTGATTCAACAATAGATCTATTGTTTGTTTTATCATTTTGTGTTATGAAAGTTCAGTTGCATTATTAATTTAATTTTGTCACTCTATTTAGTGATATTTGCCTTTTTATTTGTGGAGAGATGCATTAAAAAGAAAGAAGTAGTACAGAAGGTTTTTCTTATGTTCTACAGAGCTCCACATCTCCTAGTAAGAGTCAGTCAGACAATTCTGCCAAACTCTGCAGTAGGAAGGACAAGCCAGCCATACTGGACCTGTACATCCCTCCACCTCCATCAGTGCCTTACGCACCACGGTGAGACTGGATGCTGTTGTCACCAAGAAAACCTTTGTGAATGTTCTGTTGTAACATGTAGCAGTGTAATACCTCTAAAATATCATGGTATTTTGATTCTGATAAATATTCTGTTCATGGGATGTATCAAAGTACAGTGGTGTTACTATTAGACTCCATCACTTTTCCACGGTACCAACATAGTACTTTTCCATTGCATTTCTGAACTTAACTCCAAAGAATTAAAAGAATAGTTCACCTACAAAATGAAAATTTGTTGAAAATGTACTCACCCTCAGGCCATTCAAGATTTAGATGAGTTTGTTTCTTGATCAGAACATATTTGGAGAAATGTAGCATTACATCACTTGCTCACCAATGGATCCTCTGCAGTGAATGGGTGCCGTCAGAATGAGAGTCCAAACAGCTGATAAAAACATCACAATAATCCACAAGTAATCCATACGACTTCAGTCCATCAATTAACATCTGTTTTTAAGAAGCAAATCCACCATTAAGATGTTTCAAGTTCAAACAAGTCCTCTATCCATAATATTGCTTTTTGTCCAGTGTTATCTCTTCTGAATCAGGAGTGAAATATGCACAGATCAAGCACCAAAACAGTTCTACACAAATATGTAAGTGGATTTTGATGTAAGAGGACAACAGAGGATGGATTTGTTCATAAGGCATATTATGGATTATGGACTCGTGTTTTTGCCAGAAGCAACGGTTTCGAGTTAAAACGCCTTGATGATTGATTTGTTTCTTACAAACGCAGCTTTTCGTTTCACAAAATTTTCATCTTTAGGTGAACTATTCCTTTAAACATGATTCTGTATTCCTGCTGATTAAATAAGCTTTTGTCCTCTGTTACAGGGAAGTACGGAACAGCTCATACACCAGCCTTAATGCCAGACCTAAAGGCTCGGAGTCCCCAAACTCCTTCCTGGACCTGGAGAGCCACCGGCGCTTCACCATTGCGGACTATGACAAACTGTCCGTTCAACCAGTTGAGGTCAGCATACAGATGCGTCCAAGAGGAAGATCCTCATCACAAGGTCATTATTTCAGAAAAAAATTGATTTAAAAGTTTCAGATTCACATTCATCTATTTTTTATTTTCATCATTGCAGTGTAGCTTAAAGGGGTCATATGATGCGATTTCAAGTTTTCCTTTCTCTTTGGAGTGTTACAAGCTGTTCGTGAATAGAAAAGATCCCTAAAGTTGCAAAGACTAAAGTCTCAAACCCAAAGAGATATTCTTTATAAAAGTTAAGACTCATCCACGCCCTCTCAGAACGATGAGCTTTGTAAAAATCGATGCGTTTCAGAAAGGAGTCGGCATAGAGGAGAAACAATGATGTACAGTATGTGGAAAATAATGTTTTTTTTTTTAACCTTAAACCGCATAAACACATTTCATTACACCAAATACACAAAATAATGTTCTTTTTTAGCAACGTAATATGACCCCTTTAAATTGAACCCATTTTTGATTTCCTCTTGTATGTTTACATGTATGGTGTATGTATGTATGTGTGGTTCGCACAGGTAAACCACGACCTCTGTCAATGCCTTCGGATACATGTTTGAGCATGGCAGACCTGTATGCAGAGCCCTGGACACAGGGGCGGAAAGGTACATAAACACATTCACACCAATCCAGTTTAACCACTTCAGAGGCCTCAGAGACACAAGGAGAATTTGTTTTGTTTTTTAACTGGAGAAAAAAAAAGCACCCAGGATTGAATTCAGAACATGACAGAACACAATATCCTCCAAAAACTAACATAGACTTCAGTTTGTAAAATCCAAGGAATAAGGTGCACGGTAACGCTCTTACAATCCAATGTATGTAACACTCAAACATAAATGTGTTCTAAGCAAAAAGTTATAATCCAGTCTATTTAGCTTGTAAAGCTGGTAACTTTCACATGACATATGCAAGGATGCCAAAAAGGACATGTAAAGTAATGTAGCATGATGTTTATTTTGCTCAGCTGGTAGCACATGCCATTAGCAGCATCGAGGTCATAGATTTGATTCCCTGGAAACAAACTTAACTATTAAAAATTTGTACCTTAAAAGCCCTGTAAGCTGTGACAGTAAAGACTTTTATATCGTTACAAAAAAAAATCGATTTTAAAAATGCTGTTTTTTTTTTTACTTTCTATTCATCAAAGAATCCTGAACAAAAAGTTGTCACGTTTTTCACAGAAATATGAAGCAGCAAAAGCTGTTTTCAACACTGGTAATAAGAAATGTTTCTTGAGCAGCAAATCAGCATATTAGAATGATTTCTGAAGGATCATGTGACACTGAAGACTGGAGTATAAGACCTTTTTCACACTTCCTCGTTCGAAAAGTGGAAGCTTCGAATAGTTGTATAAAATAACTTCCGCCTGTATAAATGGCAATGCCCATAACATGGGATTGTTGTGATTTACTGATGTACAATTCATCACAGATGTTTCATCAAACCATGTTAACCACAGTTAACATGGTATGATGGAACAAAAAAAAATTGTCATGTTATTCCGACGCATATTTCATTATTTATACAGGAGCACACAAGCCATGCTGTTTATGTATGCACAATACTTCATAGTCATAGCAGCTTTTTAGTAAAGAAATGTAAGAATAGCATGCAAACAACATATCACATTAAAGAGCAATAAAATCGGACAAGGTTATACACCTCATAAAACATTAACCACAAGTAAAGATTGTACAAATTAAACAATAATAATGTTAGCATTGCTTTCATGCACTTACTTTACTTCCCGATACAATCATTACATATTATATAAAATTGAGATTGTTCAAATAAATGTATATTTTTCAGCCCAGAGTCGATTATTCAAAAATAACGTGTCATGTCCTCCAAGTTTGAGCGCAGTGACTGGATAGCATTATACTGTCAAAAAGATTGGAGATTAATCATAACAAACATGGTGCAATAATAAAAACAATAACATTAAAAATAGAATATAAATGGTGTATATATTCCGAGTATTCCTCCAGCAGTAACGTGAGCAGCTGCGGCCAGATTCTCATGATGACTGTGGCGACACCGGAAACGCTACAATCGCCTTGCTTAGTAAATAATGTTTCACGTTCAAATAGGGGTTGCACCGACTAATCAACTAGTCTACTAAAATGCTCTGCCATGACACTTTAAGCTTGACGTCGACTAGTCGCTGGTCCTATAGAGGGCGCAACAGGATAAGAAATCTTTGAAGGACTTCCACATTTACGCTCCGTTTCCAAACAGTTAAAATGACAAATAAATGCATACTGTGAAAGCACTCCACAAGACATGTGTGATTATATTACTGGATGCTCGAAATTGAACGGGAGAATGCACGTTTTAAACAGCTTATTGTACAGGTAAGTTAATCGCCGTTCTAATCTAATGCGCTGCTGCGTAATCTTTACTGTGCTACTTTATCTGTATCTGATTTAGAACGAGCAGAAATCTGTGAGAAACATAATGACTCAAAGACAAAAGAACTGATCAAAAAGCTGTTATAGGAGCAACAGCAATAGCTGTGCACAAGGTGTTTGTCACAGCTCCAGACTTACAGGTGCATCTCAATAAATTAGAATGTCGTGGAAAAGTTCATTTGAGTAATTCAACTAAAAAAGTGAAACTCGTGTATTAAATAAATTCAATGCACACAGACTGAAGTAGTTTAAGTCTTTGGTTCTTTTAATTGTGA
>NW_015549560.1:50287-56204 GCF_001515605.1 Sinocyclocheilus anshuiensis | reverse complement strand
CTTCGACTCGACTTTCATCACATAAAAGTCGACTTTAAAAAATCAGAAGTCGTTCAACCCCTACGTTCAAATGAAAGATTACACATATGGTAGGGTATCGTCTAAGACTAAATAGACCGTTTGAAATACTGAGGTTTATTGTCAAGTTCAACCAAGTTAGTTTCATTCTCTTGTCAAAATTTGCTGCAGCCCATTGACATAATGCAGGCGGAAATTCTTTTACGCCAACTAATCGAAGCCAGATGTGACGACACGCGGACTGTAAAAAAAAAAGGCCTATACAGCTGTGTATCAATATATATTACATTTGAAAATATATTTAACATGAATTTGTTCTAGGGCTTTGAAAACATCTGTAATTACATGCATCTTTTAATCTTGTGGTCTAGGTGAAGATCTTCTGTACAGATACCTAAGCAACGAACGCATACCAACTATCTTTGAGGAGGCCCCGGGCCCAGGCTCATCTTACAAGTTCACAGTCGAAAGACCCACTTATGTGATCGACTACTCGAGGAACAGTCGATTCCTTGTCAGTGCGGATCTACACAACAGCGCCACCATACCTTATCAAGAGGACTTAGTCAAAAAGACCCCCATGACATCCACCCCCAAACGGCTCCCCGCAGAGCCCTCGCTACTGGTCAGTTGGATCACACGGCTTAAGCTATCGACTCACTAATGTCAGCTTGCCTAAACCCTTTGTCCAGCTGTGTGCAGTGACTCCTTTCTCGTGTACTTTTTCATGCTTTCACTCTCCTTTCGGGATATTTCTTTGTGCCTTTAATTTGTCTACATTACCACTTGACTAGATTGCCTAGAATGTGTCTAAAATGACTAGAATTTAACCTCAGAAATGTATGTTTGGAAACACGTGGGGAAAAATTAGATATATTATCTCTGCTTAACTCGGTAGTCTTTTCAGAAAAAAATGACTTGTACGCCACAGTATTAATTTGCATATTAAGCCACTTGAAAATGTATATCTACCTCAGCTATTTCCACAGTGAAAATAAGCGTTCATGTAACAGTAGTACATAGTTTATGGTTGGGAAAAAACATAAATTATATGGTAACTACCAATTTTTCCCATTCCTGCTTAACCCCATGCCTTTCCAAACAGTTTAGTCAACTAATTTCTAATTAGAGAAACAAATACATCCTGCTGTTTCTCTTGTCTTTTTGCTTTGGATGTCAAACCTTCAATAGATGTAATAACTTTTTTCCAAAGTTTCTGTGAGTTTCATCATGGCTAATTGTATTGTTTTCTTTATGTGTTAAGAGTATGTGTTTTGAGTAAGTTATTTTTGTCTTTTTCACTATATTGCACCAAAGGAAAAATCCGTTTTTGATCTTTTACATTTGTGGTATTGTGCTTTGCTTTTGTGGTACATTAGATGGGTATATTTTTCCAAATGCTTATTGCATTTTGAAAATGTTGGTTTTTGTGTAAGTTTTTCATTCCCTTTTTTTCTTTTCTTTTCTTTATTTTTCATCAAAGGAATAGTTTCCTCAGAAAGTCATTCCGACATCATTAACTCGCCCTGTCTAAATCTTGTGGTATTTTCTTGCTTGCGTGGTATACAAAGGAAATGCTTTGCAGGTTGTCCAAACTTTTTTTTTTCTGTACCTCAAAGGCAGATGTTTGGAATATAGTGCAGAGGTGATATGGACTACTTTTTTTTTTTTAAAAAGAACAGCTCAGACATTGTTCTAAAAATCTCCTTTTGTGTTCCACAGAAGAAAGAAAATAAGGGTTTTGAATTAAGGGTGAATAAATTATGGCAGCTTTCTTTGCTTGTCACTGTAAAATCTATTCAAACCATTTTTTGCTAAGGAAATATGGTGACAGGTTAATACAGTAGTGTGATCACAGCGTTGTTCTGGACCAGTGGAGACACTGCCTCATCATAAAATTAGGATGAGAGAATGAACCAAATAAATGGAAACAAATAAGATTATACACTGTATAAATCACAATTTTTCACAGTTAAATTGCAACATTAGTTGTCATTTTGTTTTCATTGAAAGCTGTGCTTTATATCAGTATTTTGCCATATCTGGATTGTGCAGAAAGGATTATGCCGTATTAACTATTGGTTTAAGCTATTTTTCTTTTGTACCACACTTACATTTTGTACCATATCAGTTGCTTCTGTCCATTAAAGCTGCTGTTCCAGATGTTTTTGTATTTTGTATTGTCTTCACTGAATTATATAATTATCTTCATTTAAAAAAAAAATATATATATGTAGCAGGTAATATTTTAGCATTGACTGCAGATTTAAAAACTCTATAGAAAAGAGGACCAAGAGAAAGTTTTTGATTTGCATGCAGTGACACGAGGTAAAATAGTATCATAAATGTTTATGAAATCACAAGAAATGATGTTTGACATAACACACAGCTTTTTGGTGACATTTGTCCAAGAGGTACTCGACTTAAACATACAGTGAGAATTGTGTGGCATTTTTACAATAATTTAAAAAGTAAAACAACTTCAAAAAGTAATGAACAATTACCAATGATTGTTCCTTGTAAAGGCAGCTTCATGGCTTTGTGTTTTTTAGACCCATTTGTCTTTGTGAGATCCAAACAGTGAATGGCTTCTCAAAACTAGGGAGTAGTTTTCTCTTATTCTCTGTTCCTTTCCTTTTACATTAATCTTTCTAACTGTTTCTGTGTTTTGCCTATATCTATTAGTCCAACTTACCCTAATAATTTTGCTTAATATTTCATTCATACTGGCCTCTTCAGTTTTCCCATATTTTCTGCTTTGCCCTTAAAATCTGAAATCTGCTTGTTGGAAAAACGCTCAATGAAATGTATATCTATTGAAGAAATGCATTGATCTTTGCTAAGCAAAGTAATAAACAAGTAATGTGCTCTGGCTTTGCATGGAATGTAATTTTACTCTTTTTGCTTAGACACTGTAATCTGATCATATCTGTTGTCTTAAATCTTTTTTTATCTGATATATACAATCATTAGTCTGTAAAACCTGTAGCTTTTGACACACGAACACCACCAGTATAGAGTGCCCATCCACTTCTACATGAACTCATTGTTCAGAAGAACGGGAATGAAAGATGAAATGTTGAAGCAGGCTAAGCAAAGTAATAAACAAGTAATGTGCTCTGGCTTTGCATGGAATGTAATTTTACTCTTTTTGCTTAGACACTGTAATCTGATCATATCTGTTGTCTTAAATCTTTTTTTATCTGATATATACAATCATTAGTCTGTAAAACCTGTAGCTTTTGACACACGGAACACCACCAGTATAGAGTGCCCATCCACTTCTACATGAACTCATTGTTCAGAAGAAAGGGAATGAAAGATGAAATGTTGAAGCAGGGAACAGAGCACAGAGCACAGTGGTCTTGCCCATGTTGAAGCATATATTAACTGTTCTTTATGTCCTGCCACAGGATCCCGACTGGACCTACAACAACGCATTCATCAACAGGTGGGTGCAGAACTAAGTGACATGTCCATCCCGGCCTCTTTAGAGCAGTGCACATTCACTGTGAGCTAAAACAAAAGCGCAGGAAGAATGTCTACCGGATAGTTTTTGCTAAGTTATCAGGAATGAATTTTTCCTGCCAGGATGCATGATGCTCTGTGGACTCGCTGCTCGTTTGTGTATATTTATAGCAAGCAATAGTGAGTGACATCATGGTTTAAATTCCCCAAGAACCAAAAACAGAGACAACCCCATGATCTGGAACAGTTACCATTAGGTAGTATATCATTATTTTTCATAATTTTGTTTAGTTTGTAATTGCAGTTGAAAACCAAAGCAGGTATTTTGGTAATACTTGACAATGAGGCTTGTTAAGATGTTAGTTAACATGAACAGTACTTCTACAGCATGTATTAATCTTAGTCTCTAGTCATTTTAATGTTTACTAATTTAATTACATTTTTAAAATAAAACATCTGTTAGCATTAATTGATGCACTATGAACTAGCATGAGAAAACAATGAACAATTGTATTTTGATAAACATTAACAAAGATAAACAACAGGGGAAAAAAAAGTTTAAAAGAATTCAAAAAGCAAATTGCTCATAGTTAGTTCATGATAGCTAATGCATTAATTAATGGCAATGAATGGGACATTATTATAAAGTGTTACCGATGTTTCATTGTTAGAGACATCTTGGGATAGTTCCATATGGAGATAAAAACAGGACTGATATAAACACTGTTGGTTTCTTGTCGTAAGGAATGAAGTGGTGTGATTTCTCTAAACAGAGCTGACTAATCTTTTTATTGTTTTCATAGCCATTTCTCTTAGAATTGTTTTACCTTTGTGTGCAACACAAACTATATAAATATAAATATTGTTAAGTAAAAAATAAATATAAATTTCAAGATCATTGAAGCAATTCAAATTTGAAGCATCACCTAAATTACCGGCCCCCAAGTCTGCCTCACAAAGATTACCTTGACTGTAAAATAACTCAATGTGGCAATATTGTTCAGGGGCTATGTGTCTATCTGTCCATTGTCAGTGTTGGAAACTTATTTGGTGCCACTAAAGCTACAGAAATGACCCACTTCGCATTTAATTTGATTAACATTTTTAATCATTTGACAGTCTTACTAATAATGCACCCATTCAGTATTGTTGGCTTTCATTGGGTTGCATTATATTTAAGTAAAAGCTGTAAACTTTTTTGACAAGGCTTGCAAAATACATCTCTAAATAAATAAACAGAAAACAGAGAAGAGACCATCAAATATCTACAACAGTAAGACTGAAATGTTATGTATTTTACGTTTATAATGAGTATGTGCTCAGAACTGCTCTTGGAGTTCATCTGTGCAAATGAATTTCAAACACCACGTGATTTTTTCACTTGAGGTAACATCCTGTTTCAGTAGTATTATTAGTATTATTGCTTTAGCTTCAGACATAGTTTATTGTGCCATGCCTGTTCCTACATTAAATCTGTTGTCTTCTCCTCAGCAGGTACAGCAGCAGTGACATGCGGTCCTGGTCATTCTCTCAAGCAGTAAGAACCACTTCTATTCTTTTTTCTTTTTCTTTTTTTTATTATTAGTTTGCAGACAGTGAGCTGCAACTCTTGAAGTGAATTATTTTGACTTCATCCAATGATAGAACACTACAGTATCAAAAATATCTGTATTCTGGTTGTATATAAAACATGTCCAAACTCACTTAAAGGGGTCCTATTATGCTCTTTTACAAAGTATTGATTTTGTTTTGGGGGTGTACTAGAACATGCTCTCATGCTTGGTGGTTCAAAAAACGCATTATTTTTCACATAATTTACATGATTAAAATGCCTTTCTCCCCAGGCTGGCACAAACGGCTCGATTAGTTCCGGCTTTGATGAAGGTCCGCCTTCTGAAAAACAAAATGTGTTGTGATTGGTTAGCTGTCCCGGTGCGTTGTGATTGGCGAACAGCTTAGACGGTGTTTCAGTACTGCCACGCCCCTTGCTCCATCTTTCAACAAAAGCTTTTTTGGCGAATCCGGCACTGTACTCCCTCATGTTGTGGAAGCTGTCCTCAGTAAAATGCGCAGCACACAATAGCCAATTGGAGTTATAATGTTCAGGAACAGAGTTAAGAAATAAATTGCAACCACCGTTTCCTGACATCATCCGCTTTCGGAAGCCCAAACAAAGACGTTTGGGCACGAAGGTGAAAAAAACAGCGTTTTTTTTTCACCTTTTTTTCCACACACCAGACGAGAAGCGCAGTTTGTAACTTTCTAGATCTTTTTTATGCCCAAACATACACACTACACACTGACTACAATTAAAAAAGTGAAAAAGCATAATAGGACTCCTTTAAGCGAATATAAACTGCAGTCATGGTATTCCAAATATCTATGCACAATGCATGTTTATCAAAAATGTTCTTCTCTAATTTATACACTA
>NW_015549560.1:48685-50277 GCF_001515605.1 Sinocyclocheilus anshuiensis | reverse complement strand
ATATATATATATATATATATATATATACTATTGCTCAGAAATAGAAAACTATTGCTCAAAAAACTTTAGTATTTTCTTGTAAAACATATCTAATATTTACACTAATCTCTAACTTTAAAACTAACTTTAAAAAAACATATTTTTTACCGTGTACAAAACATATTGTACAGCAGTCATTATTACTTTATTTCTCTTCTCCAATCCATTTAGTTTAGTTTTTATAGAAGATGAAGACCATGTCAAAAATACTTTAGTTTCTAGATGTTGTTTAGTGGTTGTATAACAAGCATATACCAAGTTATCGTATTTCATGAAGTGATTTCATGATGAATTGCAGTGCACCACAACATGGAAAGCTCTTGCTTCATCTCTTACGCTCTTCTTTCATCATTTATCAGTTTAAGGAATAATAATCCAGCAGATCTATTATATTCAATCAGAAACCTGTTAATATTTATTTGTAAATACTCATTTTTAACATATCAAATGTATTTTAAGTGTGAATGTTTCATTTCTGCAAAGTTCTTAAATAGAGGGATATGGCATTTAAAGGAAACGGGTCTTTTTTAGACAGTGAATTGTGGTCACAGTGGTGCCAGCCTCCTCCTGAGCACTCAGTGAGAAACACTGTTGTAGAAGCAGCTCTTGTATTGTCTTGCTTTGAAAACACAGCACACAGACAGAGCAGAAGAATGGATCCTCTGTTCCTGGCAGTGTCATGGCTTGCCCTCGGCAGGGCTGGATTAACAATAGGGCTAGGTGGGGCTGAAGCTCCAGGGCCCGAGCAACGAGGGGGCCCGTGATTGGCTGTGGAGTAGATTGACTGAAGCACCAATCGCCAAAGCCCCACCACGCCCCCATTTATTAGCGCTATTATTTAGTGGAGCTTTGCCGTAAATTCCATGTATTACCATTAGATATTGAAACGTCACGTTTGAATTTGGTTTACCAATCAAATGCATTTATTCTGTATTTGACTTTTGAACGAACTGTACGCGTATCTATCAGGTGATCGCTGCGCCTGATGTCCGCATTCACCTCCACTCTGCACTTCGTTCTGGCATAATCTGGAAATGGTCACGCAGAGAACAATCTTCGATAAGTAAAAATGTCAGCTATTCAAAAAAAAAAATGTGAGAGGGGCTCAAAAAAAAACAAAAAAACAAACGTAAAAGACAAACAGCAGATAAAACAGTCAGTAAAATCCCCAGCTATCAGGTTATGTAGCGAATCCTTGAGTTTTTGTAAGAAAAATATCCATATTTCAAACATAATAAACACTTTTCTCTCACTTCCGTTATATGTCATACACGGATCCGTTCCGGCGGACGGCGTATGACGTATGCGCATCACGCGCAATGTTCATAACCAGAAAGTTTCTGGTCCCCATTGACTCCAATAGTTTTTTTTTTTGTTTTTTTTTTGGTTACCAGTATTGTTCCAAATATATTCTTATGTGTTCAACAGCAGAGGGAAACTCATACAGGTTTAGAACAACAACAGAATTTTCATTTTTGGGTGAACTATTCCTCTAAAGCAGCCTAATATAGCTGCTGTTGCCATTTGTGTCAATAATGTAAATCAAACATCAG
>NW_015549560.1:47247-48040 GCF_001515605.1 Sinocyclocheilus anshuiensis | reverse complement strand
ATATGACCCAAATAAGAATTTTCACCTTATATTGCCATCTGAACAAGTAAGTAACAAGTCTGCCACGTTTGTTCTGACCAACTGAGGAAAAAAGCATTACCATAAATCTCGCTACCAATGGTGATTAAATCTAAAGATCGGTTGGCTCATATCACATCAAACCGTTCAAATTATTATTATTGTTATACTTTATTCTCAAATGATTAATGTTAACATCAGCATTGGTGACTATGAGTTATTATTATTATTAATTATGTGTATTAGCCTGTAGATTTCTATTTCTGCACAGTCTAATCTAATTGTCATACTCTTCGAATTTCATATTAAGAAATTCTTTTAACCCAAAAAAAGCAAATTAGGCTCCCTCCGAACTGGTTTTCTTTAAAATACAAATCTTTGTAATCCCAGGCTATCTGTAATCAGAAGCACATTTATAACTGGAATATAATTTAATTTCATTCACGTGTTTCATGAACACATAATCCTTTACGGATTACAATCCGCCATCAAAATGATACATTTAATTATTCTGGCTGCTGTGAGTAAAGGCTATAAACGATCGGCCACCCGCAGGATCCTCACATGCGATAGCCTAGTATCCGGGACAACTTCTTTATGTTTACAGACATGACGTAATGACGCTGTGCCATGCTCGAATTACCCGCTAAAACCTACCCCTACCACTCAAATTAGAAAACATTATTATAAGCTAACCGTTGTGAATCGAGATAAAGTAAGGCAATAGTTTTGAACACTGGCTGGTTATATACTTGCTCAAATATTGATTTCGGAT
>NW_015549560.1:39223-44705 GCF_001515605.1 Sinocyclocheilus anshuiensis | reverse complement strand
CTTTGTTAATGTTAACAACATCAGCATTGCGTGACTATGAGTATAGTGTGTATTAGCGTGTATATTTCAATTTCTGTACAGTCTAATCGTCATACCATTCGAATTTCATATTAAGAAAACTGGTTAAAATACAAAATACAAATCTTTGTAATCCCAGGCTATCTGTAATCAGAAGCACATTTATAACTGGAATAATTTCATTCAGTACCACTCAAATTAGAAAACATTATTATAAGCTAATCGTTGTGAATCGGGCTAAAGTAAGGCGATAGTTTTGAACACTGGCTGGTTATGTACTTGCTCAAATATTGATTTAACCAAAAACAGTTACGGACTGCAGCTTTAAATATACATAAAAACACACAACACTAATTGAAAAAGCCTACAGACCGACTAACTCAATGAAAAACCTTGGCGACCTCTGGTGGTGAGTTCTAGTTATTGAACTTCTCAACCCAGCAAAAACAAATGTTGTTGGATGAGAATTTTTATTACTAATGTATTAATTTTATTATTTCATCATTGGAAATGCTCAATTATCTTTTTAGGTAACACTTTATAATAACTTTCATTAATAAATCATTAACAAACGTTATATAATGCTTAACAGATCATTAGTTAATATATATTCACATAG
Source organism: Sinocyclocheilus anshuiensis (assembly GCF_001515605.1). NCBI lineage: Eukaryota > Metazoa > Chordata > Actinopteri > Cypriniformes > Cyprinidae > Sinocyclocheilus > Sinocyclocheilus anshuiensis. Next base: position 44,068 of record NW_015549560.1, on the reverse strand, counting down.
CTAGAAATATGAGATAATGTCCTTGTTAATGTTTACTAATGTACTTATTAAAAAATTACCTAATGATTAACAGATCATTATTTAATGTAAATTAAAATGCTTACAAATGTAATTTAAACGTTCAATTCATAAGATCATGCACTTTTTGAAAATCTTCAAATTATTTTGATAGATCAGAATCAGAATCAGAATGAGCTTTATTGCCAGGTATGTGACGGGCGCGCCGGCTCGCTTCCCCCGTCTGCGCGTCCTGAAGCGTTTGATCAGCGCCGCAGCTCCCCCGACAACAATGTCCAGCAAAACATCAGAATAGTCGAAAACCGGTGAAATATCGGGTGGTGTGTACTTCCGAATGTCCAGCAATTCGTCTCTGGTGAAACTGATTGCAGGGATATAACTAAAGACAGGACAAACTAACAAAAACATAAAAACAACTGCGGAGCACGCCACGGAGGCAGCCATCAGCGTCGGCGCCATCTGAAAGGCTTACAGTGCCTTTGGCTTACAGTGGCTTACAGTGATTAAAAGCTTCATTAATAAATCATTAACAAACATTATATAATGGTTAACTGATCATTAGTTAATGCTAACAAATGCCATTAAACTTCAGTTCACATATTACCTAATGTTCTTTTTTACATTTACAAATGTTGTGAAAAAAATGAGCTTAATCAGTCATTTTAAGCTCTTTACTCTTTACTGAACTATTCATGTTAACATATTATTCATTAACTCATAATCACAGTCTGTAACGGTCATATATTTGGTCTCCGTTTGTTGTGTAGACTTCTACTTTTTTCACATTTTAACAAATCATTTATTAATTATTTGTTCATGTTTTTGCAGTACCCAATTTAAAGGGGAAACTATTCATCATTTTTAAATGTTTTTATATGTTTACTAATAGTACATTTATGAGCAGTCATCTCAATGGCAAAATGTGTCCCAAATGACCTGAATTCACCCTGTTTTCACATTTTAACAAATCATTTATTAATCCTTGGTCATGTTTATGCAGTACCCAATCTTAAGTGGAAACTATTCATCATTTGTAAATGTTTATAAACGTTTACTAATCATTCAGTACCTTTATGGGCATTGGACTTTTAGCTGCTGTAACAACATTTGTGTAAAGGGATTTTTAGTTAAGTTTATGTAAATGCTTCTTAAAGACATAACACACATTGTAATTTGGGTGCAAACATTTTTTATTGCGTCAACACTTACCCCAAAACACATATTAGTATATATCATTAAACAGGGTATTCCTTGAATCATACATCAGCAGGAGAAAACAATATTTTTTTTAAACATCTTCATTTATTAAAAAAATGTAATATAAACAGATTGAACCATGCTCCCTTATAATCAAACGGACCCCTCTACACTTCTGACCCCTTACCCAACCAGTAAACCTACCCATACCATCAGCCTAACCTTACCCATATTACACCACAATAGCAGCAAAAGTGTTGTACATTAACAGAAACTTTTAATCATTGTATAACATCTGTTATCATTTCTAGTAATGTTTAATAACATTAATAACAATTAACAAGCACATTATCTCATAGTTCGAGCTATGTGGATATACATTAACTAATGATCCGTTAAGCATTATATAATGTTTGTTTATGATTTATTAATGAAAGTTATTATAAAGTGTTACCTTTTTTTAGCCATATTGAAGACATGTCTTTAAAAAAAGTGTATTTACTCCCCTATAGATACTGTACATGAATATATATTAACAAATACATCTTCATCTTTTTTGAATACTTGACTTACAGTAACATGGATTTGTGGCCAAAATATTTTCAAAACATTCTCACATATTAATACATAACAAGGATTTGTAGTCTTGTGCATTTCCAAGATATTTAAGTAATTTAAATAATTAGTCTATATTTATAACATTATTATTATTTATTATATTGCCTTGATATAATAATAATAATAATAATAATAATAATAATAACACTGCTGTTTAAGGAGTGCTAGTTTTATGTAACGCTCCTTAAACACTTTTTACGTAATATCTGTTAGGCGTGCTGGCAGTGTGCGCTGGTTCATAGGCACAAACACTGTCAGACGATCCTGAAGTCAGCTGTGTTTTCTGAGTGAGTCAGCTGCAGAGATGAAGCTGAGGATGCTGACTCGCCTTCACAGAGAAATGCACCTTACATATGGATTACATAATCAGAGAGTATTTGCTTTAGATTTGAAATGGTTCTATTAAAAAAGTAGACATTTCAAGTTTCTATAGAAATATTTCTCATGTCTGTGAGGCAAGTAGCCTATACAGCAGGTAGTCAACCAATATGTCTATTACCGCCGCAAGGCCACAAATAAAACCCAGTCAGACGTGAAACTCATTCGTGAAATCACCACCAGGGGGCACAAAGGGACGGATGACAGCATTGCTCAATAAAGCTGGAATTGTGATATTTTCAAGTGCAAATAAAGATTGATTGATTTAGCTAAATCCTGGCCAAGTTTTACTTATTTTAATTAAATAATGGTAACGAAATTGTTAGGCATTGGCTGAGTAATCAAGTGCACGACGAAGGAGTAAAGTTCAAAAGGAGTTTTTAATCATAAATCCAGGAGAATATCCACAAGTCCATAAACAGTATCAAGTTCTCAGCAATGCAAATCCAAATAATAGCAGACGATGAACAGATAGGGCTAAAATACAAGAACAGGGTAATTAAGGAGAAACAGAACAGGTGTGTGGAACTAATTAACAAATTAAAAACCGAAACAAATGAGGGAACACAGGCAAACTGGAAAGCAGAGAAACCAATACAGAACAGAAACGTGACATATCGCCCCCTCCCGGAATGGCGTGTCCTCGCACCGAATAAAGCAGTCCAACAAAGGAGGGAGGGTGGGGTCCAGGTGGCGGGCGTGGGGCAGGTGAGGGGCAGGCAATGGGAAAGGGACATAGTTCATAAGGCCAGGGCGGAGCAGATGGCGGGAGGAGCCCGGAGCAGGAGGAGCCAGGTGGGGAACCAGAGGCCAGCCAGGATAACGGCCAACGGTGAAGTCGACGGTGGGAGGAGCCATGGTGGAGATGGGGCCGACGACACCAGGGGGCCGACTGACGGAGACAGAGCCGGTGGAAGAGGAGCCCAGGATGGAGACGGAGAGCCGCAGAGCCTGGGTGACACCGAGGATCCGGAGGGTCAAGGCGGAGCTGGAGCGACCAAGGTGGAGCTGGAGGGAAGGAGGAGCCAGACAGAGCCAGAGAGATGGAGGGACAAGGCGAAGCCGAAGGAGTGGAATCCCGAGGTGAATGATGGTCGACAACTGACCAAGGCGGAGCCGGAGTAACGAGGGAGCCCGGTGGAGCCACTGGGATGATGGGCCACAGTGGAGACGAGGGAGAAATGAGCCAAGGTGGAGCCGATGGGTCGGAGGGCCAAGGTGGAGTCCGGGTCTCGGAGGCTGGAGGCCAGTAGCCCCTCACTGCAGAACAAAGATCCAGGGGGCAGGGTTGGATCCACATCTAGGGGGTGGAGATGGGTGGGTTTAGGGATTAGGGGGTGGAGATAGGTAGGTTTAGGTATATGTAAGGTGGGAGGAGTTGGATTCAACCTCGCCCCCTGGATCTTGTGTTTTGCAGTGAGGACCATCTCCTGTAGGCGGAGACAGGGGATCCTCCAACCCCGAAGTAGCTGGAAGCTGAAGATCCCGAAGCTCACCCGATCCACCGGTTTTGGCGTGCTGAGGGTGAGCTGAGGTATCTTCAGTGGCCAGCTGACATAGGGCCAATGGACTGGCTGGCTGAGACAGAGGAGGGGGGAGGGGGGGGCTGGGCGGGAAACTTCCCGACGCTGGTGATGAGGAGCTGGCTGATGAAGGAGAGCTGGGTGGGACCAGCGGGGAAGGGAGAAGCCAGTATTCATCCTCATTTAAACAGTCAAATATTTCAGAGGCCAGTGACAGCTCACCCTCAGCGGTGGGGCTGGTGAATTCCTCCTCTGTGCTGTCGATGGTGAGCAGTGATCCACAATTCACCAGCACCCACTCCACAAAAGCTGCAAAATCCTCTGGGGGACCGTTCGCTGGCAGGCGTGCCTTACACCACTCGTTCAAGCTGGTGACATCAAATTTGAAAAAACCGCTAGGCCTAAAAGGTCCCTGGTGTGGTCCTCCAGCGAACGGTCCAACTGTTCCAGGCATAGGAGCTGTACGGCTGGTAAATCCATTCCGGGAGAGGGGAAAAAAAAATAAAACAAAACAAACAGAGAACGCTGCTATATTTTACTTTTCTAGGTCTGCTATTCTGTTAGGCGTGTTGGCAGTGTTAAGCGCACGATGAAGGAGTAAAGTTCAAAAGGAGTTTTTAATCATAAATCCAGGAGAATATCCATAAACAAACAGTATCAACTGCTCAGCAACGTAAACCCGAACAGGCAGGGCTTAAATACGAGAACAGGGTAATTAAGGAGAAACAGAACAGGTGTGTGGAACTAATTAACAAATCAAAAACCATAGAAACAAACAAGGGAACACAGGCAAAATGGAAAGCAGAGAAAGTCAAGTCAAGTCAAGTCACCTTTATTTGTATAGCACTTTTTACAATATTTTTAGTGAATAGTCATTTTCAAGTCAAGTCACCTTTATTTGTATAGCGCTTTATACAGTACCGATTGTGTAAAAGCAGCTTTACAGTGTCAAACAGGAAAATAGTTTGTCAATGATGCAAGAAGACAATAGAGTCATTTTTCAGCTAAAGTCAGTTCATTGATGAGTCAGTGATGTCATCATCCAGTTCAGTTCTCTTGCAATGGTGTCTGTGCAATCAGTCAAGCGTCCCCAACTAAGCAAGCCAAAGGA
>NW_015549560.1:28913-38960 GCF_001515605.1 Sinocyclocheilus anshuiensis | reverse complement strand
CTCTGGCCAGACGAAACCAGCATGGCGTGGTTTAATTCCAGGCTGCAACACAGGTGCAGAGGTCTTGTCTGGTTCCCGTGGTCTTGTGCCGATGGTCGTCAAGGTGACGAGATCTTCGCAAGTGATCTGTCTCTGGGGCGCATGTAGTTGACGTGGTCTCCGCTGACATTCAGGGCAGAACACAACAGAACAGAAACGTGACAATATCATCTGGAAACACATGGAAATATAGTAGTGCATTTTTGTTTTGTAGTCCTCCATTCCCCACCATAGAAGTTCACCAATTATGTATTATTATTATTATTATTATTATTAACAAATAAATCTTCATCTTTTTTGAATAGTTGACTTACAGTAATATGGATTTGTGGCCAAAATATTTTAAAAACATTCTTTCATATTAATACATAACAAGGATTTGTAGTCTTGTGCATTTCCAAGATATTGAAGTAATTTAAATAATTAGTCTATATTTATAACATTATTATTATTATATTATATTATCTTAATATAATAATAATAATAATAATAATAATAATAATAATAAAAACACTGCTGCTTAAGGAGTGCAATTTTTATGTAACGCTCCCTAAACACTTTTTACGTAATATCCTTCCATTATTCCATTCCCCACCATAGAAGTTCACCCATTATGGCTTCCACTTCTGAGAAAACTGGGAATATAAAAAGGGTCCATTTAATAACAGTCACTGTTCAGGTTTTTTGCAACTTGTTCAGTTTGCTTAAATTTGAATGATCTAAGACAAAACAGTTGTTGAATATTCTATTTGAAATTGTAAAATGCTATTGGCTTGGAAATGGCTTTGCACAGAGAAAGTAATTGTTGACATTTTTTTGTTATTTTTGTGTTTTTGAGCAGGTGAATTAAGAAGGAGACTTGTTAATGTTTAATGTTCTGTTCTTTAGATGTTCTGCTATGTTGAAGTTTTGGGGTTACCATTGCGATAAGGAGTGAAAGTGACTCTTTTTTTTAATTACTGCTCTTATATCAGCACAGTGACTAGTGTTAGTCTTCTCACACTTTTTTGCACTATTCAATTTAGTAGCTTTTTTGCAGGCATTTTGGTTCATTCATGAATATTGCAAACAGTGGTAACAGAGACTACACAACACACGGCTGAGAGTGCAAGAGTGCAAGTCTCTGTCGCAGGAGTTCACCTCTATTTCATGTGAACACCATTCATCATTAACAGCTGAATGTGTATAGAAATACTCTGGCCAGACGAAACCAGCATGGCGTGGTTTAATTCCAGGCTGCAACACAGGTGCAGAGGTCTTGTCTGGTTCCCGTGGTCTTGTGCCGATGGTCGTCAAGGTGACGAGATCTTCGCAAGTGATCTGTCTCTGGGGCGCATGTAGTTGACGTGGTCTCCGCTGACATTCAGGGCAGAACACAACAGAACAGAAACGTGACAATATCATCTGGAAACACATGGAAATATAGTAGTGCATTTTTGTTTTGTAGTCCTCCATTCCCCACCATAGAAGTTCACCAATTATGTATTATTATTATTATTATTATTATTAACAAATAAATCTTCATCTTTTTTGAATAGTTGACTTACAGTAATATGGATTTGTGGCCAAAATATTTTAAAAACATTCTTTCATATTAATACATAACAAGGATTTGTAGTCTTGTGCATTTCCAAGATATTGAAGTAATTAGTCTATATAGTCTATATTTATAACATTATTATTATTATATTATCTTAATATAATAATAATAATAATAATAATAATAATAATAATAAAAACACTGCTGCTTAAGGAGTGCAATTTTTATGTAACGCTCCCTAAACACTTTTTACGTAATATCCTTCCATTATTCCATTCCCCACCATAGAAGTTCACCCATTATGGCTTCCACTTCTGAGAAAACTGGGAATATAAAAAGGGTCCATTTAATAACAGTCACTGTTCAGGTTTTTTGCAACTTGTTCAGTTTGCTTAAATTTGAATGATCTAAGACAAAACAGTTGTTGAATATTCTATTTGAAATTGTAAAATGGTATTGGCTGGGTAATGGCTTTGCATTGAGAGGGTAATTGTTGACATTTTTTTTGTGTGTGTGTGTGTGTGTGTTTAAGCAAGTGAAGAAGGGGACTTGTTAATGTTTAATGTTCTGTTCTAGTGTTAGTGTTTTCACACTTTTTGCACTGTTCTCTTAACTAGCTTTTTTGCAGACATTTTGGTTCATTCATGAATATTGCAAACAGTGGTAGCAGAGACTACACAACACATAGCTGAGAGTGCAAGAGTGCAGGTCTTTGTCGCAGAAGTTCACCTCTATTTCATGTGAACACCATTTAACATTAACAGCTAAATGTGTATAATACATAATCAGCTTTCATACGGTTTGTGTAGAATAAGAAGTGGAGGATGTTTTGAAATGTTTCTTGCGTAAGCAGAAGTCATTTCTCTCTCTCTCTCTAAAATGATCTGGCTGTGGGCTTGACCACTTAATTTTTACATTACATGCCATTTCAGAGTATAAAAACAGATGGTCAGACGTCAGACGCTCCACCTGGTCAAGTCTGGTGAACAGGTAAAACAGATAATGTATCCCTATATTTTCATATACAGGTACTGTAATGCAGCAGTGTTATCAACTGCAGGCTGGAGATATTAAAAATGTTTCTTATGAGTAATCATCTAAACATTTAAAGAAATTTAATTCTAATTTTTTTTTCTTTTCAAAAGTTGACAGCAGATTTTGACACTGAAGTCATATTTTCGTGTCACTTATAAGTGCAGTATAGATGGTAGCCTGTATTCTTGTTTATGATGGTTAATGGTTTATCATTCGAAAAGGTACGGTATTCCACGCATGTTATATGGGAACAAACCTTTTTTTATGATAAATATCAGACATAAAAAAGTCTACATTGCATTGTAGAAAATGCTCTTTTGAAAATTTCTGCCATTCAAAGAGGAACATGAGCAGTTTGAGGAAATTGAGCAATGGGTTTCGTTTAGCTTGTGTCTTTTTCCACCGTCAGTTTCAATGCACTGGTTATGACATTGAACTCTTTTACTCTTTTTCTGGGTTCCTCTGTCGTGAATACTTTTTTAAATTTGTTTTATTTTTTTCCGATTGATAAAGCAGGGATATACATAGTATGTTTGGTTGTGACATTCTGAAGAGTTATTCATACCATGCCAGTGTTGTTGTTTTTTTTTATGATTATGTTCAGCTTTTTGGTGGCCTACACTATAGTGCAGTTCTTCAATTCCTAATTCTAACCCTGATAAGGAATTTATCTCAGGTGCATCCTATTTCTCTGGATCATATTTGAGATGTTTCTATTGGAGTCCATATGGCAAATTTAATTAATTTGCCATTATTTGTAAAGACACACACCTGTCTATGGTCTAACAGCTAGAAGTACATATCGGATCAAAAACCAAATCACGAGGAACTGACTGCAAAGCTCAGAGACAGAACTGTGTTGATCTGAGGAAGGCTACAAAAGATCTATTACATTAAAGACTCCCAAAAGCACAGTGTCCTCCATATTTCTAAAATGGGAAATGTTTGGAACGACCAGGACCCTAGAGCTACTCTTCTGGCCAAACTGAGCAAAAGGGTGAGAAGGGCCTTGGTAAGAGAAGTAACCAAAAACCGATGTGTGGAAATGGGAGACATTGTGTGTAGATTGCAGACAGTTATCACTGCAACAGTCCAAAGATCTGGGCTTTATAGCAGAATTGCTAGAGGGAAGCCTAACCTTGATGAAGACACATGAAAGCTTGCTTTCCAAAAAAAGCTGAATTTCCAAAAAAAAGCACCCAAAGACTCTCAGACTGTGACAAACACGATTCTCTGGTCTGTCTGGCACTGCTCACTAACTATGCAATACCTGGTCGTGGTAGAAGGAAAACAGAAGGAAAAAAAAGAGAAAGCAGACACCAGACGTGTCAATATTTGATGTCAATTTGACATTGACTTAACATTGGATTTTGGTTACACAACCTAAAAACAACAAAATATCAACGTCAGCTGACGTCGGTATTGGACATCAATTTAACATTGACATTAGGCGTTGAATTTACATTGAATTTTGGTCACCCGACCTTGCAACCAAAATGTAACCAAATATCAACGTCTTATGACGTTGTGTGCCTGTTGGGTAAGCACAGCCAAGACAATGCCAGAGTGGTTTAGAGACAAATTTAAGAGGCTCAGCTAGAGCCCAGATTTGAACCCAATCGAATATGTCCTGACAGACCTGAAAATGGCTGTCCACTGACAGTTTCCGTCCCATCTGAATGCAAATGTGCAAAGCTTGTTGCATAATCTGCAACATCACCCAGCATGACTATTTTGGCAGGGAGTCAGTGATGGTCTGGGGAGGAATATGCTTGGAGGGTTGCTCAGACCTCCATGTGCTAGCCAGCTGTACCCTTACTACTGTTAGGTACCGGGATGAAATCCTCAGAGCCACTGTCAGACCTCACGCTGGTGCAGTGAGGCCTGGGTTTCTCCTGGTGCATGACAATGGCCTCATATGGCCAGTGTGTTCAGACAGTTTCTATATGATGAAGGCATTGATGACATTGACTGGCCCTCACGTTCCCCAGATCTGAATCCAATTGAGAACCTCTGGGATATTATTTATTGGGGCATCCAAAGACGGAAAGTAGCGCCACAGATTGTCCAGGTGCTCACTAATGCCCTGATCCAGGTCCAGCAGGAGATCCCACAGGACACTATCCACCAACTCATCAGGAGCATGTGGGTTGATGATTTTGGTTTCCATTGACCATTGTCACATTATTATATTCTCAACGAAATTCACAATGCATATAACTAAAGATTTTAAACTTGAATAATTCATCCATCGAGATTCAATGTGTGATTTAAGTGTTCCCTTATTTTATTTTATTTTTTTTTAACAGTGTAGCAAATTAGCTCAAAAGGGAAATGTATATAAATAATTATAATTAATTACAATTATTTAAATCAGCTGCCAGTAGTAACTGTAGCAGAATTAATATTACCATCAACTAATCTGTTCGTCCAGCAAACATTCAGTGTAATTTCATATCAACTCTAAGAAATTACATTTTTGTGGCCACAGAAAATAACTTTCGTACAGTACTAGTGTGCGTTAGAACATGTACAAGATCGGATCGTTAAAGGGACATTATCCACAAACAGTGACAGAATCAGAAACTTGTGTAATTTGTGCACAAATGTTTTATTAACTAAACACTAACGCATAACTACTGCAGTCTAAACAAACATACCATCACACATACAGGAAGGGCAAATGAGATTGAATGAATGAATGAAACCTTTAGAGAAACAGGAAATGGAGTTATGAAAAGCAGTCAGTTAACCACCTGAGTGAAACCAGGTGAAACTTCTGTGGAGGTCACACATCCAGGGAGTCAGTGAGCCAATGGTAACTTAAACTTTCAGAGGAAAGTTTACGACTCTGTCTTCTAGCAGGGTGTTTTGCATATTAGAGTGTGCTGGATAATTTGACCAGTGTTGTTTGTTATTACTGTGATCTCATGTGAATGACAAGTTGCTGGAGATGAGAGGTCCTTGCCATGTCCATTTTGATTTCATATGGTGCTTTTCCACTGCATGGTACGGCTCGGCTCGGCTCAGTTTGCGTTTCAACTGCAGTTTAGTACCGCTTTAGAGTGGGCGGGATTATAGACATGTCATTATAGTTGCGCCGCCTCTACTGCCGTGACCTCCTGAAAAACGTTTTCATTCTGTGTCATCCCATCAAGCTCTTGCTGGATCCGCTCCTCGGCTATCAACGAGAGGAACATCTGTACTTCCTCAATAGACCACAAATCAGCCATTATTTTGTTGTTTAAAAAAAGGTGCGAAAACTGTTCATCATTCGAAACTGTTGCATTCATTCAAAAAAAGTTTGATCCTTGCTGGCTGTGCTGATTTAATCTAGCGGGTGTAGTGTCTCGTGTTAAATGGTGCAGGTAGTGGCGATTCTCTCCGGCAAATCAGTGATCAGCAGGGTTTACACATGTCACATTTTGGTAACGGTACGGCTCGCTTGGAACCTCGGCCGAGGTGATACTGAAAAAGGTACCAGGTACTGTACACAGTGGAAAACACCCAAAAAGCGAGCTGTGCCGTGCTGTACCATGCAGCGGAAAAGCGCCATAAGTTCGCAAATTCAATAGTGAAAGTGAAGGTGTCCGAAGCCCGGCTTATAGCAAAAAGAGGAACTTCCGTTCACAAAATTCAAATCACAAATAATACTGATGAAAAAGAATGAGTTGAATGTTAATCCCACTTACGCCAACGACATGGTCTGTGCCCAATTTATAGCAGTGACAGCAGACAATCTCTGAAAAAAGACTGCTGATAAAATTTCCTCAGCACACTCACTATCTATCGTTTCTGATTGATGGTGATACGGACATCTCCACCAAAGAATGTGAGATTGTCTATGCCCGTGTCATTAATATTGTAAGACCTACCAACATCCTAATTGGTCACATTGACATTCAACTCGCCTATGCAGAAGGTAAAGTGAGATTTCTGATTTTTGTTACCATATAACTATAAACTATGATAACTGAAAAACTATTCATCAGCATACATTGATCAATCTCATGATGTAGAAAAAAAAAAGGTGCGACCAAGTCATGTGCTCGTGTGACCAGCTGAGAAAGTTCGTTGCACCAGTGCGACCAGTGGGAATGAGTCTAGAGCCCTGGTCCTGGAGCAGTTTTAGTGCGCTAGTGGAGATCTCTCTACTATGTAAAAGTTTGGAGTCAGTAAGATATTTTTGATGCTTTTGAAGGAAATCTATTATGATCACAATGTCTGCATTTATTTGATCAGAAATACACTAAAAACAGTAAAAATTTGAAATATTACAAAAATAACAGCTTTCTATTTTAATATTTTACAATGTATTTTATTCCTTTGATGTCAAAGCTGAATTTTCAGCATCATTACTCCAGGCTTCAGTGTCACATACTGCAGTTTAGTACCGCTTTAGAGTGGGCGGGATTATAGACATGTCATTATAGTTGCGCCGCCTCTACTGCCGTGACCTCCTGAAAAACGTTTTCATTCTGTGTCATCCCATCAAGCTCTTGCTGGATCCGCTCCTCGGCTATCAACGAGAGGAACATCTGTACTTCCTCAATAGACCACAAATCAGCCATTATTTTGTTGTTTAAAAAAAGGTGCGAAAACTGTTCATCATTCGAAACTGTTGCATTCATTCAAAAAAAGTTTGATCCTTGCTGGCTGTGCTGATTTAATCTAGCGGGTGTAGTGTCTCGTGTTAAATGGTGCAGGTAGTGGCGATTCTCTCCGGCAAATCAGTGTTCAGCAGGGTTTACACCTCACATTTTGGTAACGGTACGGCTCGCTTGGAACCTCAGCCGAGGTGGTACTGAAAAAAGTACCAGGTACCAGGTACTGTACACAGTGGAAAACCCCCTAAAAGTGAGCCGTGCCGTACCGTACCATGCTGTACCATGCAGTGGAAAAGCGCCAATAGTGACCTTAAAGTCAGGATAAGGGATTAGGTTCAGGGTTAATTACAATAACTGGTAATACAGGGTGACCACACGTCCTCTTTTCCCCGGACATGTCCTCTTTTTGGACCTAAAAAAATGTGTCCTGCCGGGATTACTTAATCACCCAAAATGTCCAGGATTTGGCTGTTTTCTTAATCTCGCTCCCGCTGAATCTCTTACCATTGCCACCTGCTCCCGCAACATGTGTTTTGCTCCCGCGATTTTCGTGTCCACTCCTTTAAACATTCTAATATTGTATATAATTTTGGCGTTTCAGGGAGCCGCTCTCAGTATGCGGTGTATTTACTGTAAATCTCTTTTGAATGAACGTTCACGCTGTTCACTTCACTTTTGATTTCATGATCACACGCACTCTGTGTGAAGGGAGCACATCTTACAAGATCAGATATTTGTCAATGAGCTCAGGATCTGTTGAGCAGCAAATACTCCAGCATGGTCTTGCCAGTCATCTCTCCTTATTCTCAACCTGAGATCAGTCAAATCTGACTCCGGCAGCTCTTCTTGGATGCAGGGTTACCAAGTCCACGTTTTTTCCCCCCACAGAATTGGGCTACTTTTAAACTGTTGCCATGGGTTGATTTTCCCAAGTGGGTTAAAGGTTTGAAATATTGCATAAATTACATTTGACTGAAATGCTTGTATTGAAACATTTTGCATTCTACCTATGATAAAACTTTCATGGACTTTTACATCAACTGTTCCCTCCTGGTGGAATGACCTGCCCAACTCAATCCAAGCAGCTGAGTCCTTAATCGTTTTCAAGAAACAGCTGAAAACACACCTCTTTCATCTTCATTTGTCCCTCTAACTCTAGCACTCTATTATAATGCTAATTTTAATTTTATCTGCTTGTTTTTTTTTTTTTTTAAATTTGACACTCTAACATTTGCACTCTCTATTCTATTTCTATTCTACTTGTTTTATTTAAAAAGAAAAAAAGAGCCTTTAACACTAACATTCTCTATTCTTTTTCTGTTCTATTGACTTATTTTATTTTTATTTAAAAATGACCCTCTAACACTAGCATTCCCTATTATTTTTCTATTCTATCTACTTGTTTTCTTTTTATTTATTATAAAAACAAAACAAGCAAACAAACACACCCACACACAAAAAAAGCTTGCTACGTATACTTTTAGGCAAAACCCCCCCCCCACGGTCCTCTTTTTGGAAAACTAAAATATAAAATATGGTCACCCTAGGTAATTAGTACATAATATGCACAATGTAGAACAGGACTGTAAAATAAAGTGCTATGAAGGGACCGGACTGAAACAGACCCTAATAATCACTTTGACTGTGTCTGCTTTGGTCTCTTACCAGGCCTCCTTTCCCATTTCCTTGGCTCCTTGTATGGCTTCTGATGAGTACAATCCGGTAATTCTTGTGAACCTATTGTACATTAAGTTATTTTTGTCTGCATTGTGAAAGTGTGAAATCATAATAACGAGACATGGTGTGGTCATGATAATACCAGCATATTTCATGTATTTGTCTTCAGGTGTCCCTCAGACAGAAGTCAAAGAAGAAGAATTTTAGAGGTTTGTATCACATTACACAAACCACACAAGGTGTGGTCAAATGTGTCATCATTTCTGTTTTATTGTTGTATTTGTACATTTGTTCTAATAGGAAGTCCAAGAATGAGCAGAAGGAGAGTTTCAGTGAAAGATTTGGACCCAGTGGACCATCAGGGCTGGCTTTATAGGAAGAAAGAGGGGAAGGGATTTCTGGGTATTAAGTGGAAAAAGTATTGGTTCGTGCTAAAGAAAACCTCTCTGTACTGGTACACAAATCAAGTGGTGAGTCATCTCAATTCTGAATTCCATTTCATTCTATGTGTCTTCCTCTTTTCACGCTGTTTTCCCTATTATTGAATATAATTTATAAAGGTTAGCACAGCATCATATACATATATACAGTATGTACAACTTTTGTTTTGTGTTTTTGTGTTTTTCCAGGCTGAAAAAGCAGAAGGCTTTATAAATTTGACTGATTTTGTAATTGACCGGGCGATGGAATGTAAGAAAAAATAGTAAGTGTCATTTTCATACCTGTTAATTTTTACAAAGTACAAAGTTGTTTGTTTTCCAAATGCAAGGGCCTTGAAGCAGAATATACACATCATCATGATAATTACAAATATTTTTCAACTGAACAACCCTTCACACTCTTTTTGTTTCTCACAGTGCGATCAAAGCTTGCCACCACAAAGTCATGATGTTTCACTTTGCAGCAGACAGCAATGAGGACATGAACTTGTAAGCCAATTGACATCTCATTCTGACAAAGCAAAAAAAACAATCTGTTTAGCAATATCCATAGTTGTATTTACAGTAGTCACAGTGGTGGTTTGTATAAACGGTTGATATAGATTGTTAACGCATTCAGTTGCTTTTAAGAAATAATATGTGTAATTATTGGATTTGCCTATTTGTGTGGATGTCTCACAAATATGTGGTGCAAGTGGCTCTACTCCAA
>NW_015549560.1:27349-28486 GCF_001515605.1 Sinocyclocheilus anshuiensis | reverse complement strand
CACTGCTCCGGGTGTGTGTTCACGGTGTGTGTGTGTTCACTGCTGTGTGTGTGCACTTTGGATGGGTTAAATACAGAGTACTAATTCCTAGTATGGGCAACACATGTCACGTCACGTTTTGTTAATTCTTCACAGTTTACACTTAAGATATCAAAGCACTATTACTTTGAATATTACCATATTTTAAAAAACACTTCAGTCATGACAATTCTTCTGCACAAATATACATACAGAAAGTCATCATATGCAGGCAAATTGTCATGGTCCTCTGCCAAATGACAAGGAGGTTCTCAGAAAATGTCTCGGGTTTCGCATGTAACCATGGTTCTCCGAGAGGGACCGAGACACTGCGTCCTCTAGTGGACACTATGGGGAATGCCATCAGCATGACCGGTGTCTGAAGCACATGCGAAAACACTCCAATCCATTGGACCGTGCAGCCCCTGACATCATTAGAGGCACACCCGAAGTATAAAAGGGTTCCCCTTCAAGGAAACTCGCACTGCGTCCTCTACTGGACACTATAGGGAATGAAATACCCACTCGTAGCAGCATTCTAACAAACAGCAACCATATAGCAACACCATAGCAACCATATAGCAACATAGATAGCTCAGCTTTCTTTAAATGAGTTCAAAAATATTTGTTATCGGCCATCATTTATAGGGGAAAATAAAGCAGACACTGAACATGGATGAAGCTTTCAAGAGTGCATTTGTCGACCGCCCGCCTGATTGCATGCCTGTCCACCTGGTGAGAGAGGACCAAAAATAGTGGCAGATATACACCGATTTAAAGGGGGGCACTCCAATGACACTTCGGACAGCTAAAATAACTTGGGGGACATGGGGAACCCAAACAATACTAATATAAGGAGGGGCATCCCATTCAGCCAAGTTGGGAACACAACTGTCCTCAAACAGCTATGTTCCTAAAGGCAATGGGCCATCTACTTGAAACCCTAATGCTGGGTAGACAGACCAAAGCATGTGGGATTGCGGGGGACCGCCTACTTGAAAATACCCTGAAATCAGAAGAGGTAGCCTAACATATCAAAAAGGAACCTCAGGGGGACGGCCTGCTTAAAGCCCTAGAAAGCGGGGAGGCAGCCCAACCCTCCTACCAGAAATATTAGGT
>NW_015549560.1:24428-27272 GCF_001515605.1 Sinocyclocheilus anshuiensis | reverse complement strand
CTGCCCACTGCTCCGGGTGTGTGTTCACGGTGTGTGTGTGTTCACTGCTGTGTGTGTGCACTTTGGATGGGTTAAATACAGAGCACTAATTCCTAGTATGGGCAACACATGTCACGTCACGTTTTGTTAATTCTTCAAAAAAGTATTTTAAATGTGGTCACACGTTCTACACTGTACACACATCAATGCCATATCCTACATCAGTGCCACATCAAGAAGTTTTGTTTATTTTGTTTTGGAGATAAACTGTTTCAGCAGTTCAAAATAATTTGTGTGCACTCTAAATGAACCCAGATCCCTCTAAAGTGAACAGATTGTGAAGGTATTGAGATTTTGCAGATCCCGTGGGAGTCAATGCAAAATGCAAATCTCGCGGGATCGGGCGGGTTTTTTCATTGCAGCAAAAGTGGGCACTCAAAAAATATAGCACGGGTCCCAGATTTGGCATGTAACGAATGATGGAGTCAACAAATGAAGTTGAGAAGAAAATTAAAGCAGGTATTTTCTTTACAAAACCAAAGCAAATCCAACATTTGGAAACAATGGAATTAAAAGTGAGAGTGGGGCACAACACTTTTTGGCTTTCTCGTTTTGTGTATACATACATGTATATATATTTAAGAAAAATATGTTTTGTTTATATATAAAATATTAATATTTATATATAATATAAATTATATTTGAATATAATATATATATATATATATTTAAAATATATACATGTATGTTTGCGTATTTATATATACATAAAATATATACACAGTACACACCCATATATTGCGTAAACAAAAACTTTTATTTTGGATGTGATTAATTGCGATTAATCATTTGACAGCACTAATAAATATAATAACATGAAGATTTGAAAAGACAAAGGTTTTTTTGTATATTTCAGCACAAACACACATCGCTAGACACATCAAGTGAACACATCAAGTTAACATTTATAATTAATATTCAGCTGAAATGTTGCAAGGATATGTAACAGAACAATGTGTTTAAAGAGCATAAAAATTATATCAAAAAGATATGGGTCCTGCCTGTTGTTGATTAATACCAG
The DNA here is from genome assembly GCF_001515605.1 of Sinocyclocheilus anshuiensis. Classification (NCBI taxonomy): domain Eukaryota; kingdom Metazoa; phylum Chordata; class Actinopteri; order Cypriniformes; family Cyprinidae; genus Sinocyclocheilus; species Sinocyclocheilus anshuiensis. The sequence goes on along the minus strand of NW_015549560.1, from coordinate 26,212 downwards.
CGGTGACGTTCTACAATGATGTATGTTGACGTTGTACGTAGTCATATCACCAGAAATTGAGTGATCATCACTGACCCAATGTGTAATGAGCCAGGATCCTTACCAGTGCCAGGATTCGTGTACACGATATACTGATTCACGAGCTCAGGAGCTGTCACACTCTCACATCACATGGACCTTTGCTTTCGTTTGCACCATTACTTGCTGCCTAATTTGTTGTCATAGTTACAGATTTTATTTTGGCATTTAGTTCAGGTGTGTGTGTCTAATCATCCTTGTTTGCTATTATATTTAAGTTCATGTGTGTTAACCTTTAGTGTGACCTCGTCTATGGTTACGTTGTTTTGCGTCACTCTTTAGTTCTTGGATTTACCTGTGGCTGTTATTAAACTATATTTTGACCTCAAACATTCTTCTTCATGTGATTAATACTACACAACGGGTGACAGAAGACCCAACCAACTAGTGATTTAAGCTACATGCTGCAGATTGTTTTTTTTCTTGTCTAGTGTATACGGATCCCGGGTCGGGTCCCGGGTCCTCGGGTCTCGGGTCCTCCATGTAGACCTCTAGCCGGTACCTCTTTGACAAAAATGTAAAAAGAAATTGGACATATGGTGGACCGTCTACTTAAAAACATCTAATTATAAAGTAAATAGCCCAAACCAAAGAGCAGCTCGTCAAAGTGAAACTATCCTCAGACAGTTACCATCTCTGAAGAGGCTGCTTTGCGTGGACTGCTTACTACCCTATGATACAGGGGAGGCAGCCCGAACTAGAAGACCATACGAGAGCTCAATCCAAGGAACCAAAAGAGAGGGACCACCCACTTAAAGCCCCTAGTAACAGGGAGAGGGGAACTGTTCTTAAACAAGTGCATCTTTAATAAACTTCCACTTAAGAGAGGTAACAAGAGGGGCTTGAATGCAAACATTCTACTCCTCTACTATGTCAGGAACCATAGCAACTATCATTTCTGTCATTTCAGTTTTTTGTTTGCATCAAAAAAGTATTTTAAATGTGTGGTCACACGTTCTACACTGTACACACATCAATGCCATATCCTACATCAGTGCCGTTTTTTTTGTTTTTTTTTTACTTTTTGAATTTTTTTTTGCACCATTGACAATACTTCCTTTCTGTTTATATGCCTTGAGCAAGGGAACCACTCCCTCTAGGGACACCTGGAGGATTTCCTCTATTTATCACATCTATTTATCACACCTTAACACCGCCACAAAAGTGCAATTGTCCAGGGAGGGCCCTCAGGGGAGCTTCGAGTGTACAGCCATTATTTGTCACAAAGTGGTTTACTTCTGTTTATGCATTAGTGAATCAAGCCAGTAACTATGCAGTTGTAAAAGCTTTAAGATAGATAGATAGATAGATAGATAGATACATACATACATACACACATACATAGATTAGAAATCGGCTCTGTGCACAAGTGTACTGACGAACTTCCGCTGTTGCCAGAAGTCGTGATTCGCGTACTTATACTATGCCCTAAAAGTATATGCCCTAAAAGTAGGTACTCTTTTTCTGAAGTAGTAGTACATACTTTTGAGTATGTAGCAGAATAGTAGGCAAGCTTTGGGACATACTACTTCGTCATAACTGCGTCTTTAACAGACGCTTTGTTGCTTAGTTACATACAGTCATGACCAAAAGTTTTGGCAGTGACATAAATGTTGTGTTTTGCTAAGTTTGCTGCTTCAGTATTTGTAGATAATTTTTCCACATGTTTCTATGGTATACTGAAAAACAATGATAAGCATATCATA
>NW_015549560.1:18817-20899 GCF_001515605.1 Sinocyclocheilus anshuiensis | reverse complement strand
TCTTCGCAGTTCCGCCCCACCCACTCCCGCTCACCTGGCTTTATAAATCAGCTTCTCCACACGTCTTCGTCAGGTCATGTCAAGGGGTCGGTTTGCGGTACTATGAGGAGGAGAGCTGTTACAGTCATCCGTTTTCGAGGGTAGTCGAGCCCTTTGGGTCTTTGTAGTCGGGTGTTGTTAATTAGGCCATTAATTGGTCCAACTCTGCACATTTGCTTTCTGCTCTGCGTTCATCTGACGACGGAATGGCGGATTGGAAGATGCCAGTAAATTACAACTTCAACCCGTCTTATCATGCGTATGCATACGGGCTCGTGTACCCGCAAGTGTCTGAACACGGCCACCCGAATCTGAGCTGGGCCGAGGCCGCGTACACTCACTCCGGCGGGGTCACCGCGACCTATTACTCCGCGCAAACCGCACAGCAGTCGCCGCCCTGGAGCCCGGAGAACGACAGTGCCAGCGCCTACGGCCACTATCCGAGCAACGCGCAGAATGGGCGGCTCTTCCTCTCCTACAGTAAGACTGAGTCCGAGCCAAAGCCGAAAGACGCCGAGCAGGCCGGCAGCGATACACCCAGTGATTCAGAGGCCCATATGCCAGATTCCTGGAGCTCGGGCAGCAGTCGTGAGGGGGTCGCTCTGACCAACCTCAATCTTCAGTCCTGGGGAGATCGGGACTATGAGACGGACAGTGGCAGTCCTGACAGTGGAGAGCAGATCTCAAACTCCATCTCTGCAGCAAGAGAGGAGCCAGTGAGCCTGAATCTGGGGGTGGAAGCCTTGCCTCCACTGCCTGAATTGACCACATCTCCAGCCCGACCCGCAAGACCCGGGCCGCCTTTTCTGAGGAGCAGATGAATGCTCTGATCCACCGGTTTAATATCCAGATATACCTCACTCCCGCAGAGATGAAGACGCTTGCTGGAGCAACGGGTCTAACGTACAAACAGGTGAAAACGTGGTTTCAAAACCGTAGGATGAAACTCAAGAGGCATCAAAGAGACAGTAGTTGGATGACGGAGAGGTATGTCGTCAATGCCGTACCCAGCACACCAGCTCCTCACTCTCAGTTTCAGACTGAAACCCCTCGAGCAACCCAAGACCCCTGAAGTAACCCTCAGGTGAGAGAGCCTGTGTTCAAGAGGAGTCCTCCACAAACGCTCTTCTACTCCAGCTACCCACAGCCACGCTCTCCTACCCAGGCCACCGCAAGACCCCCTGGGAAACTGGCCTGTGCCCCCAGCTGTGATGCACTATGAGTTCCCCAGCCCTGCTAGCTACATGCAAGCCCGTGATGGCAGCAATGCGGCCAACAAAGAAGCCCTACTCCATCCATGTCTAGTGCCGCCCAGTGGACAGCGAAAGGAATGACTTTGCTGTGAGTCCGGCTGCTTGTGTATATTCACGGTCAGCCCCGCAGCCTGGCCGTTCACTGTATTTGTAAATATATATATATATTTTTATTTTTTTTTGCAACAAACTGTTGGATAATTTTAAGGCAGTGATGTCATGGGTTGCCAGTTGGTGTCAAAGGAGACCAAAAACAAATGCCCACTCCCTTGGTTGAAAAGCAACCCCACACATGGACGGTCTCAGGATGCTTTACTGTTGGCACGTCACAGGACCCATGGTAGCGTTCACCTTTTCTTCTCCGAACAATTGATTTTCCAGATGTCCCAAACAGTCGGAAGGGAGCTTCATCAGAGAAAATAACTTTGCACTAGTCTTCTGCTGTCCAATCCTTGTACTTCCTGCAGAATTTCAGTCTGTCCTTGACGTTTCTTCTTGGAGAGAAGTGGCTTCTTTGCTGCCCTTCTTGACACCAGGCCGTTGTCCAAAAGTCTTGGCCTCACTGTGCGTGCAGATGCTCTCACACCAACCTGCTGCCATTCCTGAGCAAGCTCTGCACTGCTGGTGACATGATTCCGTAGCTGACTCCTCAGGAGGAGACAGTCCTGGCACTTGCTGGACACTCTGGGACGACCTGAAGACTTCTTCACTGCAGTCGAACCTCTCTCCTTGAAGCTCTTGATGATCCGGTACATGGTTCTTTCAGGTGCAATATTCTTTGTAGCAATTT
>NW_015549560.1:7858-18487 GCF_001515605.1 Sinocyclocheilus anshuiensis | reverse complement strand
AATTAGTATGATAGTGATTAACCTGACTAGTACTCATTCACACTTTCACATGTGCTGATGATATGATTAGTCAATGTTAGCTGGTCATTTTATGTCAGGATCAAAAAACAGTGAAATTTGTTTTTTGTGAAAAGTTTTTTTTTCTGGACTGTACATCCTGTCACCATTTAAACTGCACTGTCAATCATCTTGTCAAAGTTAACATTATCCATATTTTGTTTAATTTAATTTCCTACTGCATTGGAGAGAAATGAAGAGGCACGTTGATCTGCCAGTCGCGGGTTTATCTTGCTGAGAACTCTGCTCATATGTTTGCATAATGATGCATTTAAAAGTTAATGACCAAACGTATCATTATAAAGTTCACAGTGTTGCTGCAGATGAAATATAACGCGGATAACATTAAATGAATATTTTTTTCAGCAGGTTAGATATTGGTTATTTATCACTCAAACCCCTTTCTCTACCTGTCTGTTGGTCTCGCATATCTGCCATTTTTGTAGTTTTTAACACTTTTCATGCGTGTATGTAGTTCTAATCGAATCCTTGTCCACCGCGCAATGAGTTGTGGGCAATGTTAGCCGTTAGAGTGTGCACGGATTTGCACTTCAAATTTCTACCGGAAGCAGTAAACCATCAACCCCTTTCTCTACCTGTCTGTTGGTCTCGCATATCTGCCATTTTTGTAGTTTTTAACACTTTTCATGCGTGTATGTAGTTCTAATCGAATCCTTGTCCACCGCGCAATGAGTTGTGGGCAATGTTAGCCATTAGAGTGTGCACGGATTTGCACTTCGAATTTCTACCGGAAGCAGTAAACCATCCGGCTACCTTTGGAATACTAATTTCAACATACTACGATTTGGGACATACTAATTCTAATTTCGAATACTATTTAGGACGGATAGTATGCGAATTGGGACGCAGCATATAGAATACCCAAGATGTGTCACTCGTATAGTTTTGAATGGGGAAAAATGTAACGCTCAATATGGCTGCTCTATCCAACGAAGCCCCGCCTTCTGAGTAAAAGAGCCAATCGCTAATCGGTAAAGTCAGCGCGTCACTGCAGCTGCCGTTAGAAGTCCCTGTTGCTATAGAAACAGTCAGCGTTCTGAGACGTGAACTCAGGACTGCGCACGCGCACTGGCTGGTCTAGCCTGAAAAATAAGCTTTTTTTAACGCTATTTGAGCAAAAGAAACAACATTTATGAGACAGTTGTTGTCAGATTTCATTGGTGATTTCAAATATGAAATTTAATCTTAAGCATGGCGAACAGTTTTGGAGAATTTGATGTTTCCCCATTCAGAGATAGGAGCTGCGCTTGAATGTCCGAGAGGCGTTTCAAAGATGGCTGCCGAGTGACATGACTTGCCTTAAAGGGACTTTGATTGAGTCTAATGGGCTTCAGTATGTTTACGTTTGAATTTTGACAGTTGAAGTTTGAATAGTCTTCGCTCATTTGATCATTCCGTCAAGGTAACTATGGGATTTTTCACAGTTTTGATTGACATTTTTTGGAAATCCATAAGTCTGAAGTTAGAAAAGATGCAGCAACCTGAGTCAGACCAGTCTGAAGATCTGACCTGAGTTTGTTGAGTCTAGCTTGAAAGCTCTAGGAGGAGTAGCGTATATAAATTTTAGTCTCAGAAAAAGAATAATGTTTAAATATAATTTCAGTAGGTTGGCTTTCTCAAGCCACCCTAATAAACACAACAAAGATGACAGCTTTGAGAAAACAAGCATCTGATCATAGCGACGTAGATATGTTCACAAGCTCTGCAGTTCAGAACTCCAGTCAAGTCAAGTCATGCCATTTATGTATCAATTTATACAATAGATTTCTTTAAAGCAAACATCTTTACAGTATTAAACATACACCTATCTCTACTGTCTTTCTATGATTTTTAGTGGTACCTGCAAATTGATAAAATATTATTTGAAATTTGATGTTATTGACATTTGGCAGAACTATGTCAATTCCAAAATCCAACACAGTTGGATGAATAAAGCATATTTTTTGTAATTTTTAGCAAATATTATGTAATATGAAGTGAATATTACTTTCATTTCGGCAATTTTGTGTTTATAATTTGCTATAAATACACTGTATTATCATGCAACCAACTGATAACCACTAATTTTAAATAAAAATTATCTTTGTTTCATTTAGGCTAAAGAAGCAGATCTACTGACTTTGGAGCAGGTAGTGGCTGACTCCACTCTCACTGCAAGTAAATTCAGGGAGTGGAAAGAGACCAACGCTGTTCTGCTGCAGGAGATTATTCTGAGCCGCCCCCTACAGACTGAGCCCTTGACTGCCCCTAGTGCCTCAGCTGTGCATCCCTCAACATAGATGTCTATACACACTGAAAGAGAATACACAAGAACACAAACACTGCAAAAATGGAGTATGTTTTCAAATCTGGTCTTGACAAAAGAATTTAAAAAATGTATCTAAGACTACCGTTACTTTCACTTGCCATCATTTGTCTATTTATTATTTATTTTATTTGTATTCATTTTTTTATACAGAAGTAAAATCAGTCTGTTACTATTAGGTTGTTGTAAAATCCTTGTTGTTTCTATTGGAGAACTGTTCAAAAACCTGTGGCATCTTACTGATGTTAAAATACATTATTTTGAATCATATTAGAAAACCAAACATGTTCAAATGTTTAATATTTGATTTTCCTTTTTTTTTTTTTTTTTCTGCATTTGGTGAAAACTAACCTAAAGTGCTGATTATGTGCAGTCTATATGACTTGTCATGGTTTATTATTAGGGGCAAAGCATCGAAGGGGTGTCTATTGCAGCTCTATGACCTATGAACCGTAAGTAATGGCACACTTGTAGTGATGGTCATGAATATTGATCTGACCAACTTTGAGGTCCATAGGACCAACTCTATAGCGCCACCACCAGTTCAAATATTCACTTTTCAAAAGGTTATAACTTTTGAACCATTTATTCTACAAAAATGAAACTTAGTACACCTGATTATTTTCCTCATGCTGATCACATTCAATAGCTTACATTGAGAGTAGTGGCCATTTTGAAAAGTACAGTATTACAGTATACACAGTAGTAGCAGAATTTTGATATACATCTTAGTTCAAAAGTTGCAAAACAAGTGTTGCAAACTTAACAATGTTGACCCAAAATTGGTTCAAAGGCTGTATCTTGGCCAAACTTTGATCAATTGAAATGAAACTTTGTATGTTTCATCAGCACCATGATCTGAGGGTTACATGCCGAAGTTGGGAACAGAGCCACCTACGGGTCACGAGACAAAAAAAAATAAAAATAATTTTCTTAGAACAGTTTGTCAGAAAATAATGACCTTGATGGGTCATTCATTGGGTCATGCTGAATCAGGTGATACCAATTTTGCCAGGACCTGATCAGCCGCTTATCTGCCATTTTGAAATTTGTCATAAGTTGCAATATCTTTTGAACAATTTGGCATATCTGCACAGCATGTCCCAGAGGTTTACCTGAGATGATCTTTGGACCGAGCCACACAGAAATGACAATTGGTTAGCATGCTAATTGGTTGCCATTCTTTCTAATGTAGCACTTCAGCTATCAGGTCAACTGTAAGCTACGTTAGCATTTAGGTAGCTTAGCATGCTAATTTGGACAACATGTTAAGTAATGGTTACGTGTGCGCATTCTAACACTGAAAGCTCTCCTCGGCAGCCTCTTGAATGTGTGTCAACTGAGTAGCGCACTCTGTTAAGCCACTGGTCCTGAACCTTTCAGGTCATATGTTTGAATCCCATGTGGCACATAACATGCAGTGCTTTTATATACAATATCTTAAGAGTGTTTTGTGCTTTTGAGATGCACATTGTAAAGCTTTTGACTGTTAAGTGTGATTTGCTTTGATTAGTTTGCTGTGATTGTTATGCTTGCTGTACATGCTGTGCTTGCAGTAACAGTGGTTGCTATGCTTGCTGCACCTTCGGGGCTTGGCCCCGTATTGCTGATAGTAGCTATATTTGTAAATGTAAATCTGTTTAGATATATTTATTGATTAAAAGTATGATGCAACTGTTTTGGTAAGAAGCTTGAAATTTTGGAATCACAGATGTGAGTACTATTCGTAGTATAAATAATCTTATTTTGTACATCTGCATTTCTGTGGTATTTCGACAACTACTAAATAACTAAATCTCATGTTTTTCATTTACAACTTATATGGGAAAGAATGTGTACATTTACATCACATTTATTAGCTTAGATTTACTGGCATGAGCTTGGCAGTAAGATACTTTGTGTGAGGTGTTGAATTCAAAAATGTGTTTTCAAAACAATTCAAAACATTAAGCATTATAGTAACAGCTCATCACTCAACCACTCTTAGATCTCATTCACGACTGCACATTCAAACTTGTCAGACAATGCAATAAAAAAGGAATAGTTTTCCCTCATTCCCATTCCGTATTCCCTATTTTGAATACTAAATCATTACACATAAATAAATAACCTTGAAATATTTTTATTTTATTTGTTTTAATTTGTTTGTGTACAATGAGCATAAAGGGACTTGTTATGAATAGCTTTAGGTTAAAACCAACTCATAACAAGCAAAGAGAAGAAGATCCATTGAGTCCCTTACTGTGCGTTCACACCGCCGGCGGCGAGAGCGTCAAAAGATCGCTCTGGCCGCGCTACCCACAACGCTGACCACCGGCGGCGAGAGCGTCAAAATTCGCTCTGGCTGCCCTGTAGACGCTCCACGATCGGTCTTTATTTAAAGGGGCCGCAAACATACCAAACAAGCGTTCTGATCTTGTGCAGACTTACCACAAAAAGGGTATAACCTTATGATATATCTTAAATGTGAAAGTAAAAAAAATATTAATGGAAAGAACTTAACAATATACTTACATGTTTGCTAACGAAATAAACCAATTAAAAGCTATTTGTGTGGCGTGGCTTTTGTGTTCTCATTTCAATATTTTAAATGTATTTAAAAATGTATGTAAAAATTTTTTTGAATATATATTTATTGTATTTAATTAACAATAATTTGTACCATTAATTTGTGTGCAGCCTACATTGAAAACAGTCCTGGTTAAAGTGTAGCCTTAACCCTTTCATGCATGAATGATTAAATCACAAAGTAAGATTTTTTTATATTTATTTTTTAAACCAGCGAAAAATCATGCAAATAACTTTTTTCAATATATTTTATTTTGAGGGAGTTACATATCTGTCTACTGTAGTGGACACCGTGAATAAAAGGTTTAATGTAATTGGTCAAATCCGTGTTGTTTTGAGCAAATGAATTGCATTCCCGCTGAAAAACAAGCGTTCCAGCGCGAAATGTTGCCTATAAATAGTGTTGCATAACTTGCGTCAAATTCACATCACTATGGATGATCAAGTTGTTGCGTTTGGTATGGCATTGCTCCACCTGAGGAGAAGACGTCGGAGATTTGTGTGGGTGCATGAGATTCTTCAAGCCCGTCAGCAGCTTGGGGAATATCACCGGCTGGTGCAGGAGCTGCGGCTGGATGACGGCAGGTTCCAGCGATACTTCAGGCTGGACAGGGACCAGTTTGACAACCTACTGTCAAAAGTTGGGCCACGAATTTAACTTACAACTTATTTATTATCTTACAACTTATTTATTAACTTATTTTGAAGAGACATTAATAACATTTTTTAAAAATTAAAAAGCTAGAATAAACTGTTTGAAGAAATAAAAACATTACATATATATATTTGAACACAAAATATATGTATAATGGAGAAAGCACAAGGTGCAGCTGACAAGACTGCGAGGGAAATAAGCTTACTAACACCCCTCACAGACTTGTCAGCTGCCCCCCGATACTCTCTTCCCAGTGGTCAGTGTGTCCAGCATCAAAACATTTTGCTTCATACACTAATTTGTGCATCTGGAACTTTAGGTCCTGCCTGGTCCTCAATGACAGCGTCCTGAAGTCCTCCAGGAGGCTTTTAAAAAATAAGCTGTCACTGTCCTCCTGAGGAGCGCTAGCTCTCTTACTTACAGCCTCTAAAGCTGTTAGCATCCTCTCCTCAAAATCTGTGCTGCTGTGTGCTCTCTTTCTCCTGTATGTGCGCCCTGTCTGTCCCTGTACACTGGGCTGGCTCTGGCTTGATGATCCTGCCTGTCCCTCAAGGCTAGCCTGACTTGGGCATGTGCTCGGGCTGTCACTCAGCTGGTTCCCCTCACACTGCTGACTCTGTGTGTGGGTTGTCTGTGCTGCCTGACTATGCCCATCTTCTCTTTCCTCTGGGGTCAGGGTTTCCCCAACCCCCTCTACCATATTACTGGCAGTTATTCTATCTTCTAGGAAGGGGTTGAGGAAGCCCATGACCCCACTGTAGCGCCATGGCCGCACACTGTTCACCCCTGCTCCACTCCTCTTCCTCTCTGCCTCCTTCCTCCTCTCTTTTCTGTAGGTGTCTCTAAGAGACTTCCACCTTTTTCTACACTCATCCGCTAGTTAAAAAGACAATAGAATACACATAATCAATATAAACACCTCTTTATCCACTTTTCAGAATAGCTTGTTTGCATGCTACGTCTAAAAAATACAAATAGGCAGAAGTGACTGCTTTTATATTGAAATGCAGCGTACACCTCTAATTTCCATCTGATGAAAATTTTTTCTGCTGCAGCTTCCTACTTTAAATTAACCCTGTTTTTTTATAGTAAAAGTGTGCTAACCATGTTTTTTTTTGGCGTATTGATTACTATGGACAAAACCATGGTTTTACTACAGTACCTTTTGTGGTAATTGTGGTAACCTCAGTAAAACCATGGTTAATTTACATAAGGGTTTGATCAATACAACACATTTAACCCAATTAACCCAATAGGTTTCATCATGTCAGAAATATTTTGCAACATCCTCTGGCGCGAAAGTTAGCACGCAATTCCCGCTTATTTTCAGAAAATATATAACGTAAATGCGCATTCGCAACTCACCAGAAACACCAACAACCTCAGACACCTTGGTCCAAGCAACATTTTTTATTTTCACGTCTCTGTACACAGACAGAGACACATCATAAATGACTGGGAAACCCGCCACAGCAATAATTAATCTCTCTTCCATTTTGATTAGGAACTAATGTGTGGTCGGAACCAAAGTTTACAGGACTGCGTTCTCTGGGACCCTCTCAAGCGGAGGAATTCTACATTCCGATTGGTTGCCGCCCAACAGCGTCATAGTTCATTACCATAAAGTTGAACTGATTTCAACTCTCCTTGACGCCCTCGCCGGCCAAGACGCGCCGCGCCGCTCCTCGCCGCTTTTCGCCGCCTTTCGCCGCCCGCTCACATTGAAAATTAATGTCTTCCGGTCACTTTGACGCTCTCGCCGCCGGCGGTGTGAACGCACAGTTATTCTCATTCCAGAGGCTTTAAGCCAGGGGTGTCCAGTCCTGCTCCTGAAAGGCCAACATCCTACAGAATATAGTATCAGTTTACCCAACACTCCTGCTTTGAAGTTTCTATTTGAGCTGGTTTAGGTGTGTTTGCTTTAGGCCGGGACATACCAAGCCGACAGTCGGCCGTTGGCCAACGTCGGGCCGACGGCGAGCGACGGTCGGGCTAGTTTGTTTGGTGTGTTCCACTCGTCGGCTCTCGTCGGGCTCACGTCGGCGGCAGTTTGCCCGATTCAACAGGTTATGAAAACATTCGCGTATTAGAATGATTGGGAAAGATCACATAACATTTTAACAGCCTTCTGTCTGTACCGCCTTTATTTACGTGTTTTCATCACTTTCGCTTTAATTCTCGGGCACTGACTCGTTCGTTAAACTGAACATCCAATCAGAGCATTAATGTATCACTGAAGGGAACTGTCTTGAGAAAAGTTTTGATGGCAATGGCATTTTCTTCTCCTCCGTATAAAGCGCGGCTCTGCTTTGTTTACAGCGGTAACCAAGGAAACGCTATTGCGGTTGGTTCATAAGCAGTGTTGCCAAGTCCGCGGTTTTCCCGCGGAATTCAAGTAGGTATAACTGCAGACCGGAGATCTCCAAAATGGGGCGTGAACTCCAAGATGGGGCGGGGTCTCCTCGCTCAAAGACTTTCACCATTGGCTCTGGCTCCAGCCAATTGTTATTGACTTACATTTCAAAATAAAACTTTATAAATTAAACATTGTTTCTAGTTCATCTAAAATAAAAAATGCTATATAAGTAAATATTCTCCATGAGAGCAGAGCCTAAAGCTTGTGGCCAGTGGTGTTCGGACTGGAGTTTGAACATCTGCTTAATGATATAACCGGGAATCACCCACGAGCTCTCCCGCGAGCCGAGCGCAGGGGAAAGATTTTACTCTGTCGCTTTGTTCTAAGCAACAGGGGCGTCCCGGGGCTCGAGATTCGCAGGGTAGGAGGGGGTAGTGACGCTAGGTGTAACTAAAAAGGTGCCATTGTCCGGTGAGGTCCGGTTGCGGAGTTACGTAACTCATATCGCATATCTCATATCGCATAATCTTATTAACTGTTTATCTCCTGAACTGCATCTTTCTTTACCAGCTATTCAGCGCCAATCCCGACGTGCAGTCAGTTTCACTGGTTAAGGTTAGGGTCAGGTGTGGAGTAGGTTTAGGGGTTAGCATTTTTTGTAGCATAATGTAGGAAATCAACACTTTAATTGACACAACCAATAAAATCTTTAGAATCAGCTGTGGGGCGGAGTTTGCACTGAAGTGGATTGGGGGAAAAAATTGTGCATGCGTGTCATGCTGCTCACCAAACCTTCATTTATTTGATCCAACATACAGCAAAAGCTGTAATATAGTAATATATTTTTTACTATTTAAAATAACTGCTTTCAATTTGAAAATATTTTAAAATGTAATTCATTCCTTTGATTTCAAAGCTAAATTTTCAGCATCATTACTCCAGTCTTCGGTGTCACATGATCTTCAGAAATCATTCTAATATGCTGATTTGCTGCTCAAGAAACATTTCTGATTATTATTATTATTAATATTATTATTAATATTTAAAACAGTTGAGAATATTTTTTTTTCTGGATTCTTCGATGAATAGAAAGATCCAAAGATCAGCATTTATCTGAAAATAAAAGTGATGATAAAGACATTTATAATGTTGCAAAAGATTTCTATTTCAGATAAATGCTGTTCCTCTGAACTTTCTATTCATCAAAGAAACCTGTAAAAATTCTTCTCAATTGTTTTCAGCATAATGATAAACATAAAAGTTTTTTCAGCAGCTAATCAGAATATTAGAATGATTAGAAAGCTGATTTTTAGCATCATTACTCCAGTCTTCAGTGTCACATGATCCTTCAAAAATCAGCTTTGAAATCAAGGGAATAAATTACATTTTCAAATATATTCAAATAGAAAGCCGTTATTTTAAATAGTAAAAATATTTCACAATATTACTGCTTTTGCTGTATTTTGGATCAAAGAAATGCAGGTTTGTTGAGCAAAAAAGTATTCTTTAAAAAACATTAAAAATCTTAATGTTCAAAAACTTTTGACTGGTAGTGTAGCCTATATATATATAGAGAGAGAGAGAGAGAGAGATAGATAGATAGATAGATAGATAGATGATAGATAGATAGATAGATAGATAGATAGATAGATGGATAGAGTACTTTTTTATTTTGATTTTTTATTTTATATATATAAACTGATACAGAACGAGAGCCTCTCATCAGTTGAAGAGCAATTGTATTTATTTATTTATTTTCGGAAACCGTACGCACAACTTTTCTGTTTTATAATTATTCAAAAATATACCCCCACGTAGTCTATATACTTCCACTCAAAGTGCCTCACCGCAACCTTGATTTTTGTCTTTTAATCTTAATTTATTTTTGAAAAAGTCCTTCAAGGATTTCTTATCCTGTTGCGCCCTCTATAGGACCAGCGACTAGTCGACGTCAAGCTTAAAGCGTCATGGCAGAGCATTGAAGTCGACTAGTGGATTAGTCGGTGCAACACCTACTATGAATATAAAATAGTATTTATTGAATAATAAACAACAACAACAGGCATTGTAAAAGTTGCTAGACAATTCAGTCAAAAGTACAAAGGCAGCGCTCTAATATACAGCATTAAACTTACATAAAATATAACGTGATGAGATTTTGCCTTCAGCCGAAACTATTTACTCTGGAACAAATAATAAATTAATGAGACCAAAGACTGCCCGTTAGAATTACACAAAAAGAATTATATCTCATGTTTATCCACTATAGAGACATCAGAGCCAGCGGCAAATTCCAGAAGATCTGGCCGAGGTGAGGCTGCTCTCGGCGGGTTCATGAGCGCTGAACGGCCGCTGACGCCCTAGAGCTCACATCTCCGAAAACAAGCAAATTGTCAAATAGACGTTATCTTTATTAATAAACCGCATATTTGTCTAAACAAGTACATTCTCGCCTAAAAAAAACTCTTAAAACTACATTCCGTGACACGAAAACAGTATTATTTTTTTTTATTTTATTGGATTTGGGCGTCCGCCATGACACTCGCTGTGAGAAACACGGGAAGCGGAGTGATACAAACGGTGAAAGGGCGTTCCTGTAGGGATACCAGTACAATATCTCAAGGTTCTCAACCAATCAGATTTGAGAACCAGAACGAACTGTTGTAT
>NW_015549560.1:1696-7848 GCF_001515605.1 Sinocyclocheilus anshuiensis | reverse complement strand
ACATTTCATTTATAAGTATACATATGCACCGCTCTGATACAGCACTGAGGTTACACAAAATAACATGAGATTTTGCCCTCAGCCAAAACTATTTGCTCTGGAACAAATAATAGATTAATGAGAGCAAAGACTGTCCGTTAGATTTACCCAAAACTAATTATATCTCATGTTTAACCACTATAGAGACATCAGAGCCAGCGGTGATTTCCCGAAGGTCTGGCCGAGGTGAGGCTGCTCTCGGCGGGTTCATGAGCGCTGAACGGCCGCTGACGCCCTAGAGCTCACATCTCCGAAAACAAGCAAATTGTCAAATAGACGTTATCTTTATTAATAAACCGCATATTTGTCTAAACAAGTACATTCTCGCCTAAAAAAAACTCTTAAAACTACATTCCGTGACACGAAAACAGTATTATTTTTTTTTATTTTATTGGATTTGGGCGTCCGCCATGACACTCGCTGTAACTCTACGATTAGCTCAGTGAATAATTAAAAAAAAACATAGACCCGACTAGAACAAGGGGAGTGATACAAAATTGTGAAAGGGCGTTCCTGTAGCGATACCAGTACAATATATCACGGTTCTCAACCAATCAGATTTGTGAACCAGAACGAACTGTTGTATAAATATATATATATATATATATATAAAATCAGCTTTGAAATAAAAGGAATAAATTACATTTTAAAATATTTTCAAATAGAAAGCTGTTATTTTAAATAGTAAAAATATATTACAATATTACTGCCTTTGCTGTATTTTGGATCAACGAAATGCAGGTTTGGTGAGCAAAAAATAATTATTTAAAAAAACATTAAAAAAATCTTACTGTTCAAAAACTTTTGACTGGTAGTGTGTGTGTATATGTATATATATAGTACTTTTTTATTTTGATTGATTATATATATATAAACTGATACAGAACGAGAACGTCTCATCAGCTCAAGAGCATTTTTATTTATTTATTTTCGGAAACCATACGCACAACTTTTCAGTTTTTAAATTATTCAAAAATATACCCCCACGTAGGCTATATACTTCCACTCAAAGTGCCAAAGTGCCTTTTAATTTTTATTTATTTATTTATTTATGAAAAAGAGGGACGAGTTTTTTCTCAGTTAATCAACGTTATGGCACAGACGCTGTGGACTCAGTTGAACTTTCATCGAAGCTGGAATTTTTCTTGGGTAGAAAAAAAAATACTTTTAAAAGACATGAAAACACTTGAGTGGAAAATGGGACCTCTTTGCCTTTCAGCTTCAGCCCGGGACGTTTGTCAATGCCGGGCGGTCCGTGAAGGTGTGCTTGCCAGTAGGGCCTTTCTAGGTCCTGTCACAGGCGAGGGGAAAAACATGATCGCACAATCCTTGAGTGAGTGATCCCGGCTCCGATTAGCTGCAGTGAAGTTCTTTAAATAGCTCGCTCTGGACTGTAGCACTCGCTTACGGCCATACCATGAGCACCCTCTTGTGGAATTCAGGAAGCGAGCGAGTCAGTGGAGAGAACAGGTGGAGAGTGATTGTTTGGAAGAGCTGGGAATCCTTGGTTTGCTGCAAAACAACTTTAAACAACAAAAGGAATTTGCTTTCGTGCGATGGGTGCTTGAGCACCTGCCCCTTTCCCCTTAATGCCCAAAGTGCCCTTTTGTCAAGGCAATTTTTATTTATTTTTGTAATTAAACGCCATTTTGTGAAGGCCTGCCCAATCTAACTATTAGTAAAATGAATGAATTATAATTTAGTCATAAATAAAATTATCCACATGATGATGACCTTTCACCTGACGATCTCATCAGGGATTATTGCTCACATTCAGACACCTTTAATGTGGGGCGGACCAAGATGGCAGCCTGAGCAGACGCAGTTTTGAATGCTAGCACCAACTTTCTTTATATATCTTGATAATAAGCTTTATGTAGTTATTACGGTCATTACAATTTGTTGAATTACTGACGACTGCTTTTTGCTTCACCATGGTTCGAAGAGAAGACTTTCGGCTCACTCGTTAGCTCTGGGCATGGTTATGTTGCCTCTATGAGCGAGGATTCATTTAGCTCAGGAGTTTCCAGCTCTGCCTGTTAACGTTACTCCAAGCAAGTCACCAGCTGCTAAGAAAAAGGCCAGTGACAATGCAAATGTTGATGTCTCGTATCAGCTAGACCAGTGGTTCCCAACCCTGGTCCTGGAGGCACCCCAACACTGCACATTTTGCATGTCTCCTTTCTCTGACACACCAGTTTCAGGTCTTGGAGTCTCTACTAATGAGCTGATGACCTGAATCAGGTGTGTTTGATTAAGGAGACATGCAAAACGTGCAGTGTTGGGGTGCCTCCAGGACCAGGGTTGGGAACCACTGAGCTAGACAACATAACGCAGCTGATCAACTGTCGCTCAGACACGATAGAGCAAAAGATCTCCGACTTGAATGAAAAAGTGGATGCCGTGACGTCTGAGCCAGTGTCGCCAACTAATTTTCAGGGGAAGTTGCTAAAGGAAGGTTGATTTGTTGCTAAAAGTTGCTAAATGACGTTGCGATGTCAATGCGCGGTGACATCATTGCGTAATCACAATGCAAAATTGTGTCACTGCATCAAATCTCAGCAAAAAATAAAAATGTTATATGTTAATTTAGATGTGTTTATAAAATAATATAAATGCATAATATAATATTAAAATATAAATAACTAATTTTAAATACAACATTGAATTATTTAACACTTTCACATTTCTGAACGATTACAATTTAAGTTTATTTTTATTAGCTAGTAAACTAGTAAAACTACTCATTCTGAACAATTATAGTTTCAAGCAGTGTATTAGTGGTTAGTATGCTACAGGGTAGTCTGAAAAGTTGCTAAATTTAGCAACAAAATTGCTAAGTTGGCAACACTGGTCTGAGCTGAAGTCCGTGGCAGCAAAGGTGATGTGCCAAGAGCGACGCGTGGATCAACCGATTAGCCAGATGCAACGAAGAATGGATGATCTAGAAACTTACATGAGACGGCGCAACCTGAAGCTCATAGGTATTCCGGAGGTGGCTGATGAAAACATCTGTCTTGAAGTCGTCAGGATTTCTCAGGCTGTGCTTCCCAGCGAAAACTATGTTGTTCATCGTCTCGGAAAACCACAACAGGGCAGCGGTGGTGGTAGGCCTAGAGCAGGGGTAGGCAAGTTCGATCCTAGAGAGCCGCAGAGTTCAGCTCCAACCCTGAAAAAAAAAAATCACCTGCCTATAGCCTTAGTAATCCTGAAGACATTGATTAGCTTGTTCAGGTGTGTTTGATTAGGGTTGGAGCTGAACTCTGCGGCTCTCTAGGACCGAACTTGCCTACCCCTGGCCTAGAGCTACCATAATCCAGTTTTCTGTGCGCACCTACAGAGATGTCATTTGGAAGGCAGCCAGAAATTCTTCTTTTCTTCGCGACAACGGTCTGCAGTTTAGGGAGGACTTCTCGAAAGGAGACCGCGAAAGAAGAATGAAGTTATGGCCGGAGGTTCAAAAGGCTCAAGCGGCTGGGAAGACGGCTTATTTTGTCGGAGCCAGAGCTTTTGGTCCGTGTGAGCCAAAACCATCACAATTAAAAGAACCAAAGACTTAAACTACTTCAGTCTGTGTACATTTCCCTTCTGGTCAGTGTATTCCTGTCTCTGCTGAATTATATTTTTCCCGGTGGGGATTAAAAAAAAAATTCATAGTGTCAGTATGACATTAATACACAATGTTTTTACTCAAAACTCACTCTATTGTGGCCTAATGAAGACATTGAAAATAAACTGACGCATAAATGCATTATGAGACAGAACGCAGAACCGTCACTGTAATGTGGGAATTATGATCACGCAATATTGATTATTATTATTATTATTAAATAAAAGGCTCCTTTATTAACACAATGAAATAGGCTACCGCCACGGCGGCTCCTCCTATATTGGCGATATTACTTTCATAATTCAAGTATCATTTCATTTTGTTCATATTTCTGTATTAAAATCTCATTTCATTATATATTTGTAATTGCTATGTAAATACACATTCAGCCGTCTGATCAGCATTAAACTGTAAATACATCTAAAAGCGTCTTCAGACGCAGGCTATCTCTCTGAATAGTGATGTAATTGGTAACAGCCTATTGTTATATTATTCTAATTTATTTGATGTAACAATTTAACATTAAAGATTACATACAAAAGGTAAAAAGTAAAAAAAAAGAAAATCAGTTGCCTTTTAGGGGAAAGTTCATTTCTGACACAGCTGACACTGGCTTATTGGTCGAAATGTTATTTCAGGGTTTGGATATGTTCTTGATAACTGAAACGAGTTCACCTTCAAATCATGACGTCAAATTCACATTTCACTAAAGTCAATCACTGAAACAAGCACTCTGAGGAACAAATAGTACCATGGGCTCTGCCTCAGTACGGTTTGTGTCAAGCCATTCGTTAATATGGCTGTTTGATGAAGAGAAAGAGATCAAATGTAGTAGAAATAATAAACGTCAAGAATCCGTAGAAGCGGACTCTTATTATGTTTTGTAAGGACTATTATTATGTTGTAATGTTTGGTTGTCCAATCAGCGGAGAGGGGCGTTTCACTCCCGCCCACAGGTAGAGATCGAATATTTTACATTTACATTTACATTTAGTCATTTTGCAGACGCTTTTATCCAAAGCAACTTACAATTTGGGGATACATAAAGCGATTCTTCTTAAAGAGGCAGACAGATACAGGAAGTGCTTGTAATACCAAGTTTCTAGACATTGTTCAAATAAGTACAAGCTAGAAAGAGAAGGAATAAATAAAGAGAGAGAATTATTATTATTTTTTTTTATAATGATGATGATGAAGTCAAGTAGCTTCGAAAGAGATGAGTTTTCAGCTGTCGCTTGAGAATTGTCAGGGATTCAGCATTGAATATTCAAGTAGTTTACTCTTTTCTGTCCCTGAACGTAAAAACGAAAAATGAAGCAGAATTCTTGATTTTTCGTTTTGTTTGAACAAATGAAAAACGAAAATGTGCAATTTTTTTCAATTTTGCTGATTTCAATATTAAATTAAAAAACGAATTAGGCTATACATAGGTACACGGACCGCTTTTGTACAAGGGGAAGGTGAAATTACTCTCACCAGCTGACTTAAAATTTGACACTACTGTTTGCTTCGTTCTGATCTGACTTTTAATTGGTTGGAGTTATAAGTTACATGTTTATATAACATGACATTTTTACTGACTTACCTTGTTTTAATGGACGGAGTAGGAACTTGATTGGTGTTACCAATAATATATGTTTTTCTTTTTTTGAACAAGAGCGGCTTATTTGCATTCAAAAGTCTTTATATGGTGCTATGTCACATTTCTGACCTTTTTGCCAAACTTAGTTTTATGTAACTACTTGTTTAAATAGGTTATACCTTTATTTTTTTTGTTCTTTCCTGCTTTAGAGTTAGTTGTTTATGTCACTTTCTATTATTTCTTTGAATGCCAGGGGTTCAAGAGAAAACGTAAAACGTAAGGCCTTGTTTTTGTTTACTAAACGGTTTAATTTTGATTTTGTATTCTTTCAAGAATCTCATTCGGTTGCCTCTGATGTGAATTTTTGGCGTTCACAATGGGGCATAGGCGTAATTTGCGGGTGGGACATGTCCCCACCACTTTTTGCTAGGGTCGATATTGTCCCTACCACTTTTTGAAAGTAATTGAAAAATATATTGCGGAAGGTAGGCTATATAATCTAATTAGGGTGATAAAAAATAAAAAAAAACTCCTTATGCATGCATAACTCGTGCAGTGCAATAACGACGTGATTTGCAGCTGTCGCACTTATTGTAATGTCATTAGGCTATAGCATTTTATTTTAAAAATGGAGAGCTTCCTTGTGCTAAGTATAGGCCTGCCCTCTACTAAAGATTTTTCTAGTCAACTAGTCGCACGTTATATTAAATTGATTAATATAATAATATATTAATTATTAAATATATAATTTATAAGCGCCATACTTCAATATAGGCAGACGTATTAGGCTAGAGCCTATTTCGCGCTCAAGCTCGCGCATAAAGCAATTGCCTCAAAGCACCGGCAAAGTGATTATGAACGTGTCGGAGGAAAAGAAGACATTTTAATTATTTATTAATAAACTAGTGCTTTCTGAGTCGG
>NW_015549560.1:0-1298 GCF_001515605.1 Sinocyclocheilus anshuiensis | reverse complement strand
CGGTGTGCATTGATTAACAGCATGTTGTAGCGCGCAAAAAAAAATAAATAAAAAACGTGCTCGTGCAGCCAACTGAGAAAGTTAATTGCAAAAGAGCGACCAGTGGGAAGAATGAGTCTGGAGCCCTGAATTGCCCAGCTCCCTCTGTCAATGATCTAGCACCCCCTCAGCACCTGCGTTCAAAATTCTCTGGCGCCGCCCCTGGTACATCGATGTATTTTTGAAAAGCAAAAATTAAGTTTGTCCAACTCCAAACCCAGTCCCCAAGTAAATTTGGTTATTAAATAAAAAACTAGCAAAACGAGTTGCGTGGTGTCCCCACCACTTTTCAAAGCAAAGTTACGCCACTGGTGGCAATAGTTCAGTTAAATTAAGTCAAGGCACCACACAACGATTTTATCTGAAAAGAGGTGTGAGTCAAGGTTGCCCAGTTTCAGTTTATCTTTTTCTTATTGTTGCTCAGGTGTTTAGTCATTTTATTAAATCAAGTGAGTTAGAAGGAATTCAAGTTGAAGGGAGAAGTGTCCTGATAAGTCAGTTGGCCGATGACACGGCTCTTTTTTAAAAAAATGCTTGTCAAATTCAGTCGGCTATCAAAATTATTGAATTTTTTTCCAGTGCCTCGGGTCTTTGCTTGAATTTACAAAAATGTGAATTGTTTGCCTTGAAGAGTTGCCATGACAAATCCATTTGTAATATTCCCGTAAAGGATGCTCCAATCTACGGTATGGCTATTTCCAAAAATGAACAGGACAGAATCTCACTAAATTTTAATCCTGTAATTAAAAAAAGTAAAGAGCAGATTTAATATTTGGTTACAGAGGGATTTATCTCTTAAAGGCCTTGCTCTGCTGGCTAAAGCGGAAGGTATCTCTAGGCTTACCTATGTTGCTTCCTCAATTCATTCAGATAGTAAAATAAATAAGATAATTGATCAAACAATGTTAAATTTTATGTGGAAAAACCGTGTGCGTTATATTAGAAAATCTGTGGTAGTTAATTCATATAAAAATGGTGGTCTAGATTATTAAGATTTTTCTATCTTAATTAACACTTTCAAAATTAACTGAAGTATTTTTTTTAAAAACCCTTCTTCTGTGTGGAATACAGTATCTACTACTGTTTTTGACCAACTTGGTGGTATCTCATTTTTGTTAATGTGTGATTACAAAATTGAAAAACTGCATGTTAAATTGTCAGCTTTTCACAGGCAAGTGCTTTTGTCTTGGAAGTTAATTTACAAGCACAATTTCTCTCCACACCAGTATTATATCTGGAATAATTGTAATATTCTGTAT
>NW_015549559.1:2637153-2653154 GCF_001515605.1 Sinocyclocheilus anshuiensis | reverse complement strand
ACTGGTCGTCCACACCTCAGAGCTGAAAAAGACTCAAGAAATGGGCGTGTAAAGCTGTGGGAAAGTGGGAGTGTAGAGGGTGGGAAGACGGGAGAAAACAACAAATAAAACACAGAACTAAAACACACTCATTATACAGACAAATGCATATTAAAATATGAGCAGAGGAGGAAAAAAAAAAACAGAGTTAGGGGCCACCTAGATTTTATAAAACATAACCCAATGATAAGTAACTCAAGAAATCTTATCATTAGAGACTAGCCTACTAACAACTATCATGAACAAATCAAATACGTTTACATGATTTTTTATTTGAAATGTAAACAAATCAGCATTATAACTTTGCAGAGTATGGGGTATGGGCTAGAATATGAAAAATGAAGATCATTTAAAAGGTCTAATATTTTCACTACGTTGACCAGCACTACAGTGTCTGGAAAAAATGAGTTTAACACGGAAATAATAAAGGCATAGTTACTTTTTTGTCCACTCTTTTAATTTTTGGTCTAATATCATTGTCGTTTTAACACTGGTCGTCCACACCTCAGAGCTGAAAAAGACTCAAGAAATGGGCGTGTAAAGCTGTGGGAAAGTGGGAGTGTAGAGGGTGGGAAGACGGGAGAAAACAACAAATAAAACACAGAACTAAAACACACTCATTATACAGACAAATGCATATTAAAATATGAGCAGAGGAGGAAAAAAAAAAACAGAGTTAGGGGCCACCTAGATTTTATAAAACATAACCCAATGATAAGTAACTCAAGAAATCTTATCATTAGAGACTAGCCTACTAACAACTATCATGAACAAATCAAATACGTTTACATTATTTTTTATTTGAAATGTAAACAAATCAGCATTATAACTTTGCAGAGTATGGGGTATGGGCTAGAATATGAAAAATGAAGATCATTTAAAAGGTCTAATATTTTCACTACGTTGACCAGCACTACAGTGTCTGGAAAAAATGACACAGTTTAACACGGAAATAATAAAGGCATAGTTACTTTTTTGTCCACTCTTTGAATTTTTGGTCTAATATCATTGTTAGCCATGTATCACAATAATCGGTCTTGTCATCGCGTTCATGATCAGACGTATACCGCTGTATCAGTCCTTATTTTGCAAATATTTCATTTGACAAAGACATGATGAAATGTGTGCGCATGATACGCGGTGCTGGTTCATGTTTGGAGGACGAGAGAATATGTCCACAAAAGCTTGAAACACGCTTGCTCCGGTGGTCCGGAGAACTTATGAACTGCGCTGCGAGTGTTGTTAAATTCATCGCGGCGTTCCGCGCAGAAAGCGCTCTCTCATGAGCGTGTTGTTACCAAGCGCCAACCTCCCGCTCTCTCTCCTGAAGCCAACAAGGAAGTGACTTAAACTGTAATTCATCAACTGGCCGCTAGAGGCGGGCTGCAAACGGGAGTCAATCCCATAGACTCCCCATGTTAAAATGCCCAACTTTACAGCAGAAAAAAACGTTTACGGCCTGGTTCAAAAAATTATTTTGGTCTATATAGCTAATTTTGCCCTTCATGACAACTGTGAGGGGGGTGCATTTTTTTTATAACTCATCCGTTTAAATTATATTAAGCCTTAAAGTTCTGCATAATTAAGGGCGTGGCCACTTGAGTGACAGGTGGATTGCCGCTGCTGTCACCACCGTCGAGCTAGGTGGGCGTGGTTTCAGCAACCAGCTCCCGCCTCTTTGCCCATTTTCGATTATCCGGGAGTGACGCGCTGCCAAGATGGCAACGGCTGGCTCCGCCCACTTTTGAGCTTCAAAAACCTCTTCAGGAACCTACGGGTGACGTCACGGACACTACGTCCATGTTTTTATACAGTCTATGGTTGTTACCTATTAAATATTGTTACGGTTAAATATTCTCATGAATAAATGCTTTTTTTTTATATTTAAAAAAACAGATGAAAATATACAAACACATTCAGGAGAACATTAACAAGTATTAAAAGAGACATTTGTATGTAACATCAAAGTAAGAAGTAAGAATAATCATATACATGCACACATACTGTATACATACGAAGTGGAAAAGTAAGACACACAATAAAGGGGTAAGTACCCTACAATAAGGAAACAGAGATAGAAAACTAAAATGAAACGGGTAAAAAAAAAAAAAAAACACCAATGAAAGAAATTTCACAAATGAACAGTTCAAGGTAATAGAATCATACTGTTAGCTAACATGAATTAATTTCAAGCAGAAGCTCATTAAAGCGATTATTACAAGTATGATCATAATGATTACAATATAGAGAAAATTTGGCAGCTGTGCATATCGATTCAAGCTGGCGTCATCCGGGGTCCTCGCAGGGGTCAGCATCATCTCTTCAAAGGTGTTGGGTCATCTGAAGTCTTTCTATGAGGCTGGATCCATGCTGGAGCTGGTGTCATCTCTAGATACCTCGAGATGGGCATCCCGTGGTAGGAACAGAAAGGCAGATGGAAAAGTAGCTGCTGTTCATAACGTTTCAAGCTAAAAATATGTTTGTGACTTTTATCTGCTCTAACTGGGAACAAGGGTGAGATTGAGGTTGAGACCATTTAGTGCCTTATAGGTCAGTAGCAATATTTTGAAATCAGTACGGAACTTAATATGTAACCAGTGTAGAGATGATAAAATTGGGGTAATATGATCATATTTTTTTGACCTGGTAAGAACTCTAGCAGCTGCATTTTGGACTAACTGTAGCTTGTTTATTGAAGATGCAGGACAACCAGCTATAGTAGTGCATTACAGTAATCTAGTCGAGAGGTCATAAATGCATGAACTAGCTTTCTGCGTCAGAAACAGATAACATGTTCCGTAGCTTAGCAATGTTTCTGAGGTGGAAGAAGACTGTTTTTAATCTCCAGCCACAGCAGCCAATCAGCACTCTGAATTAACACATATATGTCACTTTTCATGACGTTGGTTCAACTTCGCTTTTTAAACTGTAAGAACGAAATTACTCCAAAAAAATGAAAATAACCACTTTTCCCTTAACAATAAACATAATGTGTGCTATAGCCTGTACATATCTGTTG
Organism: Sinocyclocheilus anshuiensis; assembly: GCF_001515605.1. Classification (NCBI taxonomy): domain Eukaryota; kingdom Metazoa; phylum Chordata; class Actinopteri; order Cypriniformes; family Cyprinidae; genus Sinocyclocheilus; species Sinocyclocheilus anshuiensis. The sequence continues at coordinate 2,650,096 of NW_015549559.1, read as the reverse complement.
ACATCTCAAAAAATGTGTTTTAGTGTTTCATGACCCTTTAAGGTAGTTAAAAGTTTACAAATTTTGCCTTAACTTTAAACTGCTTTTTTCCCCATTGCAGTTTTTTCCCCCATGCCATCTCCATCTTAAACAGATAACACCGAAATGATTACCTGTTTTCTGTAATTCATTTCTCCATTTCCAGCAATTGCCTGTCTTTCAAGTATTGTGGTGATATATGCATATTTTTATTTATACAACTGTACAGTAAATACTGCACAAATCTGTACATAAATCTTCTGTTTAGGGCTGAACGATTTTGGAAAATAATCTAATTGCGATTTTCTTTTACCAATATTGCGATTGCGATTTAATATGCAATTATTTTTTTTAAAGCTCTTTATGTTCTGTATTATTCAAAAAAGACAAGCTATAAATCATTGTATAGTATGACCAACACACTATTAGATAGATTAAACATAAATGTTCTTTTCTGTAGGCCAGGCCTATATGTTACGATGAAATTAGGTGATGCATGAATTGATATGAATGACATTTTTATTTAACAACTACAATCACAGTATATTGACTGATTTGTTGAACTTCCAACCTTGTAAGCATGTAATAATTATGTTTAAATAAGCCTGGTGTAAACATTAATATGAAAGTCAGTAACAAATCACACAAACTAAAGTAGATTGCAGAAATATAAAAACAAATCTGTTGCTTTACCACACTACTTTAGGTAATTCAAAGTCACTGTAATAAACATATGTAAACATGTGGACTGCACTAAACACTGTCTGTTAACTTTAGACCAGTGGTTCTCAAACTTTTTTGGTCGTGCCCCCCTTTAAACCTATAAAAAAATCTGCCCCCTCCCCTTTCCCGAATAGCCATCGCACCTTAGACTACCAAATAATTTCACTAAATATTATGAAAAATGTATGCTTTTTTTAATTTAAAAAACCTACAGGGAAAAAAAACACCTGCATCACTTGAAACATTGAAAAATAGCATAGAGAGAATAACTGTTATTATTATTATTCTCTCTTTTATTTATTTATTTTTTGTGGGTTTCATGCTGTCCGCTAAGGCATAGGACACACACAGGTTTTCCTCCTCACCAACGACATTAAACACCGTGTCTACACAGGACGTGAGAGCGGCAAAATACAGTAGAACCATTATAATCAGTGACGCTGTGTACACTGGATGCGACGCGACAAGACAAAACCCGACATTAAACTGATGCCTTGTTCTATTTATGTCGTACTGACACAAAGTTAAAATGATTTGCAACGGTCTTCATCTATGGCTTTTCTCGTCCCTTTCACAAACCGATCCATCTCCCATTCTAAGTTACGTCCTTTGGCTGTTTACTGTTTTATTTATTTTCTTTTTCTGCTGATGGCCCGCGCTCGACTTGAAGCAGCGCTGCTTAGACCGATGGGTGTGTGTCATCAAAGTACTGTGAGAGCTATAAGAGAGTGCGGACGTCTCCTTATGCTTTCTCTCGCCGTACTTTGATGTCATACACCGATCGATCTTCAAGTTGAACACACCTCTTTACTCTCGCGTGTCACGTGACCGGGTGTAATCGCAGCCTCTGCGATTGAAAAATTGCGTTATTTCATATCGCGATATTATCGCAAATGCAATTAATAGTTCAGCCCTACTTCTGTTCCAGACTTTACCACATTATTATTATTAATTTTTTTTTTCTTTAGTCTTACTTATTTAATTGTTCTTTCTGTTCTCATGCCATATGTATGTATGTATGTATGTATGTACCAAGATCTTCTAAAAAACCACAACAAATTCCTTGTGTGTTTGCACACACTTGGCTAATAAAGCTAATTCTGATTCTGATTCATTTATTCTTCCTTAATGGTTTGAGAATAGCTGTCATTGCCAAAGTTGTTTGAGAAAAAATTTTGATTTTTTATTTATTTAACAGTTAAAAGCCTCCAAGTTAATTTCAGTTGTGTTTTTCTTCACATGTAATTACCAATGCAGACATCATCAAAAGTCCGTCACAATTACACTTTGTACCACATTATACAAAAATCCACGTGAAGGTTGACCAAGGCCATGATCAGATCTTTGTGTTTTAATAGATTAAGCATTGCCTGAATAGGTAACCTTTTCAACATCTCAAGTTGTCAAAAGTGTTTGCGTTGATCTTGCTTGTTCTTTTCTCAGCTGCAGTTTTGTAAGTCGTCGACTCAATGAGCTGACAGGCCATAACCCCCTATGGAAGAGACTTTGTCAGAAGCACTGGCTCCTTACAGAGTAAGCTCACTCCTCATGCCCTCAGAAGCATTTGGTTCATTTATGGCATATGCGTTTTTCTGTCCAATGTTTTTTTTTTGTTACATTTTTAGATTTGTTGTAATCAAAATATATTGTTGATGACAAATTTTTTTTTTTTTCGCATTCAGGGCAGACAAAAACCACAGAGGCCTGGCATGGAAGGAGCTGTTTCGGGAGTATTATGCTGATCTGGGCCGTTATATTGACGATTACAGCACTCTCAAGAAAGCCTGGGATGATCTGAAGAACTACCTGAATCAGAAATGTCCCCGAATGATAGCTTCACTTAAAGGTCTGTCCACACTGTTACTCATCCAACCATATTTTGAAAACCTATGGGTCTTTTTTTTTCTTCATAATATGAGTGTTGTCCACTGAAGGTTTTGTTTCCTTTTCTCTGAAGAGGGAGTGAGGGAGGAAGAGCTAGACACCATTGAGGCCCAGATTGGCTGCAAACTCCCTAATGACTACCGTTGCTCCTATAGGATACACAATGGACAGAAACTTGTGGTCCCTGGGTAAGACTTCTGATAATATCCTTGATCATTTCAAAATCCTATTGAATTTCTTTCTTCTACTTTAGAAAAATACTTCAGAAAAATAAAGTATTTATTTAAATGCCTGTAACTGATTCGTGGCCTAATGGTTCGAGAGTCAGACTTGTAACCCTTAGGTCATGGGTTTGAGTCTCAGTACCGGCAGGAGTTGTAGGTGGGGGGAGTTTTGAGCGTGTACACGCAATATCTGAGCGAGAGCAGAGCCAATTCATAAAAGAACAATATTTAAAAGCACACGTCCAGCAGATGGATCACGTAACATTATGCGCTCTCGACATTATCATTAAGATCACACTATAGAAACCGCCTAAAATTAAATATAAAGAAGAGAAGAAAGCAGCCCTAGGCAGCTGCCTACACATGCCAGGATCCGCCACTGCCAGATGCAGTTAGAAATTTACTAAAAACAAGCCTATCGCAAGACTTCTGGTAGGGGGGGCACCTGGGGTGGCCAGCCAAATTTCAGGGTGGGCCGGTGCCACCCCTGGCCACCACGTAGACACGCCCTTGCTGGGCGCCACAGCAAAAATGGCTGCCCACTGCTCCGGGTGTGTGTTCACAGTGTGTGTGTTCACTACTCACTGCTCTCTGTGTGTGTGTGTGTGTGTGTGTGCACTTGGAAGGGTTAAATGCAGAGCACAAATTCCGAGTTTGGGACACCATAATTGGCCACACACACGTCACATCACTAACTGAGTTAAATAACATTTACTGTATACAAGCAAGTGGACAAACTTCCTTTAACGTAATCAGCCTCTGATCTTAAAAACTGCCATAGTATCTTATATTATCAATGAATGGGATCAGCGTACGAACAACAAACGGTATGAAATTACCAATAATCGCTGGGATCAGAGGCCCGTTTCAGAAAGGAGGTTAAGTGAAAACTCTGAGTATGTTAACCCTGAAATGAGGGAAACTCTGGGTTTTCAGTTTGAGAATGGAAAGTTTGTCAAACCCGAGAAAGCAGGGTATGTCAAGCCTGTTTCTGAAAGAGAGGTAACTTATACTCAAAGTCAGTTACCATGGTAACTTACACTGTGCAACTAATCTGGGGTGCGTTTCCCGTACAACGACGTAACTCACTGATTAACCATAGTACCATAGTACGATGCATTGTTGTGGAAACTAACTAGCCAGTCACGACTGTTTCCCGACCACGGTCGCATCTCCTTCGTTTGAACCACATTAGTTCAACAATTTAGGGCCGTTTTTAATGACGTCACACGCATGTGGTGGAGTAATAACTTCTGCTAATTAATTGATTCAAGATTTCTGAGATGCTGCTGTATTGAACATGGCACCTGATGACTAATTTACTATGTTTTGTTTCCTGTCATTTTGCTTTATTTGAAGTTTGATTCATCGTGGGTTTCCTCTTACGTCATACTCCAGGGTTCCCTTAGGCATTTATGCACATGCGCACTCTTCAAAAACGGCGCTTATTGAGGATGCGCTAAAATTTATCGATTAAAGTGTATATATATTTAAATTGAATTGAAGATATAGATTGTACTGCATGTTAGCTTGCTTATTGTGCCCAAAAGCAGAATTTATTTAAGTCCATATGTCTTACTAACAAGAAACTATGCTTCTAACCACAGGTCGAGAGCTGTAAGTAAGTTTACCTACCACGTAAGTTTGCGACGCTGTTTGCGAATGTTCGTTTGAACTGTGGTTTTGGGAAACATCGAATCGTTGAACTATGTTGGTAACGACAGAACTTGCGACCATAGTTTGCTAACAATGCTTTTGGGAAACGCACCCCAGGTCGAGAGCAGGTTTTCTTCATTAAACCCAGTTTCTTTCAGTCTCCTCCTCCTTTTTAAAGCGTAAGCGATGTTTAAATACCTCATTCATTCATTCATGCTGTAGAAAATGCATTTCTTGGTGAGTATATTGGGATCTAAATTAAGTGCATTTTAATTAAAACAAGAAAAATAATATTAATGCAAATGGAAACAAGATTGTTTTTCTTACCCCATTGGCAGATAATTAGCAAAATAAGTAAAATACACTTAAAAGACTAAATACCTTATGTCATTTTTCTTATGTAGAAAATGCATATTATGTAATTTTTCTTATGTAGAAAATGCATCTTGATTTAAGAATCTTTAGATATTTTGACTGGAAACAACAAGACAAAAATACTAAGTAAGAAAAGCATTTTTTGCAGTGCTGGCACATTCATTCATTGCACATATTTTCATCATGCAGACACTCTGAAAGTGACAAAAACGGCATGTCCCCTTATACTGAATCCTGTAGATGAGGAGGCTACATCAATTCATAGGGAATTACATTTACATTGGGAGAGGATTATTTTTTATTTTTTTTGCCATATCTGCATGCTTATTTATTTGAGCTGTACCATTTTTAAATGGTAGTTTTCTATATAACAAAAGGGATGCAGAGCACATTAGTAAGGCCGCTGTATGCAGAGGAAAGTGTGTCTCGCTCTAACGCTCTTTCTTATAATATTTGTGTAGTTTTCTGAGCACAAGCCCATCAAAAATGAAGCTGATTACTGTATGGTTAGAATGGTGACAGATTCCTTGTGATACTTTGCTAATATCCACACTGTCATTAAAGGGACGTTTCAGCCAAAAAAAACAAAAAAAAAACAAGTTAAATAAAAGAAATAGTTGACCCAAAAATAAAAATCCTGTCATCATTTACTAACCCTATACTTGTTCCAAACCTGTATGAGTTTCTTTCTTCTGCTGAAAACAAAAGGAAATTAGTAACAAAGCAGTTGATGGTAGCCATTGACTTCCATTGTATTTTTTTTTTCCATACTATGAAAGTCCATTGCTACTGATGTCACGTTTCTGTTGTGTTTTGGTTTGGTTTCTCTGCGTTCCAGAGGCCTGTTTCAGAAAGGAGGTTAAGTGAAAACTCTGAGTATGTTAACCCTGAAATGAGGGAAACTCTGGGTTTTCTGTTTCAGAATGGGAGGTTTGTCAAACCCGAGAAAGCAGGGTAAGTCAAGCCCGTTTCTGAAAGAGAAGTAACTTATACTCAGAGTCAGTCACCGTGGTAACTTACTCTATGAACCTAACCTGGTCGGGATCAGGTTTTCTTCGGTAAACCCAGAGTTTCTTACCGTCTCCTCCCCCTTTTTAAAGTGCAAGCGATGCTTAAATACCTCATTCATTCATTCAGGCTGCAAAAATGCTTTTCTTACTGAGCATTGTTTGTCTTATTTCAAGTACAAATATATAAAAATTCTTACGTTAAGATGTCATTTCTATAGATGAAAAATTATATAAGATATTTAACCTTGTTTCCTGAGGGAAACAAGTGCATTTAAGTGCATTTTAAGTGCATTTTACATAAAACATGTAAAATTGTCCGCCATAGGGTAAGAAACATAATCTTAATGCAAACGGAAACGGAAACAAGCATATTTTTAATTTCTTACCCCACTGGCACATAATTATAGCAAAATAAGAAAAATGCACTCAGATGATTTTTCCCCATGGAAACAAGACTAAATACCTTATGTCTTTTTAATGTAGAAAATGCATATTGATTTAAGCATATTTAGATATTTTGACTGGAAACAAGAAGACAAAAATTCTAAGTAAGAAAAACATTTTTTGTAGTGCATACATTCATTCATTGCACATATTTTCATCATGCAGACACTCTGAAAGTGACAAAAACGGCATGTCCCCTTATACTGAATCCTGTAGATGAGGAGGCTACATCAATTCATAGGGAATTACATTTACATTGGGAGAGGATTATTTTTTATTTTTTTTGCCATATCTGCATGCTTATTTATTTGAGCTGTACCATTTTTAAATGGTAGTTTTCTATATAACAAAAGGGATGCAGAGCACATTAGTAAGGCCGCTGTATGCAGAGGAAAGTGTGTCTCGCTCTAACGCTCTTTCTTATAATATTTGTGTAGTTTTCTGAGCACAAGCCCATCAAAAATGAAGCTGATTACTGTATGGAATGGAAGGATACCAGATGGACGGGTAGTTCGAGATATATGCCTTAACCACCACCACAGCTGTTAAATTTATTTGGTCATCTTTATTTCCTACAAATACAAAAGCAACAGTTATTCTTTTTCCTGTTTGATTTTAATATTATTCCAATACTTGGTATTGTGGCCATCTCCTCTTCATCTGTTCTTCATTATTTTTGCAAGCCTTCTTGCTGTTGGCTGAGTAGACGTCAAATGTTCATTTCATTTACTCTAATTAATAAATACAACAGTTTGGATTAGAGAACACTTAATTATGTGAAAAGAGCATTAGACTATGTGGAAAAACTAAAAAGCTACTGCGCACTGAAATAGACACTGAATTATATTTTTTAATATGTCAAATGCTTGTAAAGTTATGTAGCCTACACTCATGAACCTTTTATGCTTAAAGCTTTACCTTGATTGAATTATGTTTTTATGCTTCATGTTTAGCTGCTTTTTTTGTTCTTTGTTTTTTCTTTTGCCTGTAGGATACCATGAAAATTAATATTACTTCAATAATTTACCGTTCTGCCACTTTTTACCTTTGATATTATAACAGTGATTAAGAATTAAAATTACGTATTGACTCTGAAGTATGCAGATGTCTTTTTGTCAGGTGCTGTTGCCATGGTGATTCATAATTTCGGAGCTCCATTGATCATGACTTTTCATAGTCGTGGTGCACGGGCTAAACTCAAGAGTCAACCTACTCGGAGTCGATTGAACTAACTCAATCTCAGAGTTGGTTGAAACTCCTTATTGAAACAGGCCCCAGATCATATACGCACAATAGCGAATAGGACATTCCAGAATCACACAAGTTGGATCAAATGAAGATCCACCAATATGCTCCTCACACCAGAGTCCAATATAATTTTCAGTATCAATATCATAACATTTAGTTGTATCAATAGATGTGTTCGACTTGAAGCAACTCTGCAGAGACCAATCGGTGTATGACATCAAAATACCGTGAGAGCGATTCGAAAGCATAAGGAGACTTTCTTAAATTAGAAAATGTATCTGAACTGTAAATCTTGTTTTTTACAGTCATTTTACAGTTTAATATAATTATCATTAGACATTTAATATGTTACCATAGACATTGCCCTACCACCCTCATGTGGTATTAATTTTATTTGTGCAGGTCTTAAAAAGGGTATTTAAAAGTCTTAAATTTGGGCTTAAAAATCCTGCAGATCCCCTTTAAAATGGCAATTAACCTAGACATTTAATATGTTACCATAGACATTGCCCTACCACCCTCATGTGGTATTAATTTTATTTGTGCAGGTCTTAAAAAGGGTATTTAAAAGTCTTAAATTTGGGCTTAAAATCCTGCAGATCCCCTTTAAAATGGCAATTAACCTTTCACATGATCATAACTGATCTTTGCACTGCCTCCCCTCCACAGGCTGATGGGCAGCATGGCTTTGTCCAATCACTATCGCTCAGAGGACCTGTTGGATATTGAGACAGCAGCGGGGGGATTTCAACAGAGGAAGGGAATGCGGCAGTGTCTTCCACTCACATTTTGTTTCCACACTGGCCTCAGCCAGTACATGGCCTTGGAGAGCACAGAGGGACGAACACGCAGTGAAATCTTCTATCAATGCCCGGTTAGATCACCGCCCTCAGACCACAACAATCTACGGTAACACTTTATTTTAAGGTGTCCTTGTTACCCATGTTACATGTACTTACTATTGTAATAACAATTAATTATGCACAATTACATGCAAGTAACCTTAAGCCAAACCCTAATCCTAACCCTAACCATATAGTAAGTACATGTAGTTAATTAATATTACTCAGTACTTAAATGTATAATTACACTGTAACAAGAAAACCTTAAAATAAAGTGTAACCCAATCTACCATGCATATGAAAAGTGAAACTGTGATGCAAACCACAGAAAGCAGGTTATATAGTAGCTGGAGGCTAGATGGTAAGTGTTACAGGAATAGTTTACCCAAAAATGAAAAATTTGCTGAACTTTTTCTTACCCTCAGGTCATCTATGATGTAGATGAATTTGTTTCCTCATCAGAACATTTTTGGAGAAATTTAGCATTATATCCACTTGCTCATCAATGAGTCTGCAGTTAATGGGTGCCATCAGAATGAGAGTTTAAACAGCTGATAAAAACACTACAATAATCACAGAGGTCCATCAATTAATGTCATGTGAATTGGAAATCTGTGTGTTTGTAATAAACCCATCATTAAGACATTTTTAACTTTAAACCGTTGCTTCAGTAAAATACGAGTCCCATTTGTAATACTGGTTTCTCCAGCAAAAAAGTTGTCTCGTCTGAATCAGGAGCGAAATATGTACAGAACATGCACCGCTTAAAAGTCCAAAATGGTTCAAAACAAATATGACTTTTTCACTTGAGGAAGTATTATTATTGATTATGGACTTTTTGCCAGAAGCGAAGGTTTAAAGTTAAAATGCATTGATGGATTTGTTTCTTACAAACGCAACTTTTTTGTGTGGATTTTTGTGATGTTTATATCAGCTGTTTGGTCTCTCATTCTGACGGCACCCATTCACAGCAGAAGATCCTTTGTTGAGGAAATGATGCTAAAGAGTGATGCTAAATTCCTCCAAATCTGTTCTGATGAGGAAACAAATTCATCTACTAGGATAGAAGGTAAGAGTACATTTTCAGCAAATTTCAATTTTGGGTGACTTACTCCTTTAAAAGGCTTCCCAACTGCATTGTAGCTGATAGGAGGTGAAGCCCTTTACTGCATCAAGTACAGTCCTGTGTGTGCATGTGGGGACTCCAGCACTAAATAAAAGAGAGGGATTTTTCTTGAATTGTTGCACTTTGACCAGTAGGAGGTGCTCTTGTCTTCTTGTGTATTACAGCCCTTCTTGCTAGCTCTCATTTATATGTTTTCTTCACAGGATCAACTGGCTCAAGATCCCTCTGCAATTGACATGTTCATTACGGGTAACAAAGTGCAAAAGGCTCCATTAATGCATTGCAGTTTTATCAGATCATATGAACTCTTCTCTCTCCTCTTTTCTTTTTTTCAGGTCCTAACTTTACTGAGTGGTTTACTTCCTATGTTGACAATGTTGTAACAGGAGAATACCCCATCATTCGGGACCAGATCTTCAGGTGGTCCATCTTTCATTATCTTACACAGTAATGTATGTCAGCATTTGAAATCACAAATGCCACATTACATTTTATCCCCTTTATGTTTGCTCAGGTATGTTCATGACAAGCGCTGTGTGGCAACCACTGGTGACATCACAGTATCGGTCTCTACCTCCTTCCTGCCAGAGCTCAGTTCAGTCCATCCGCCACACTTTTTCTTCACCTATAGAATCAGGTACTGCATAAATCCACACACATTATTTTGATTTTGTAATCTGAATCAGGCTATTTAAGAGCTGAGCTCTGCATGAATGCTTTCCCAGTCCTGATAAGTAATGAAAGTTTGCAGATGGTGATGAAAGTTACACTGTGATATTTTTGACTGTGATAAGGTGAAGAACTTTTTTTTTTTTTTTGCATGTAGCGTGCAATATTGACAAAAGTTATGTCCCATTATATTCACAGATATTATTGAGATTTTGCCTCTGTTACATTCAACCAATAAATTAAATTAGAATAATAAGATAATGTTACCAATCAAATGAAATCCGCATCAAAAACATAAATTTTTGCAATGCAGAAGTGGCACAGAAGCTGCATCTGAAATGGCATTTACTTACATTTACACCGACTGTTTAATGCAACTCAGAGGTAGCTTGAATGCATTTACAATTTCAAAAACAATGTTTTGTGATGTTGTTTTAATCATATATTTAATTATGAAATGATTTTGGAAAAAAAATGTAATTAAACTGCCAGTTGGCATCAAGTCGCTGTCTTAATAAGTTGATTTGTTCAGTAATTCATTCAAATGGTTTGTTCAAATGGCTAATTAATTCAGTCATTGAATCATTCATTAAACTGATTTGTTCAAACTGCTGATTCATTCGGTCATTGAATTACTCAAACTGATCAATCAAAATGTGGATTAATTCAATAATGAAGCACCCGATATGTGTTACCCTGAAAAGCAAAAGTTCTGCTGTTGTTTCAATTTAATTGTGTCTTGTAGCTCACAATGTTAACTTGTTTATTCCACTGTTTTATGAACTCAGTATGACATTTGAAATCGTGCTTTAATTTGGTAGAGAACAGCACTGTTGCTCATGTGATATTGCTTAACTATATCTTTTGGTATAAATACAAGACAAAAACTCATTGGGGAAAATCATTCTTAACAGGCAATCTACTGGCATTAAATATCACATAGTGACAGCATGCTCTCAAGGCAAGTTTTTGTTTGATTTTTGCAAAATGAGAGACATACTCAATGTCATCTTGCACATTGTTGCACATTGTCCCAGTGTCTTACCAAAAAGTAGAGATCCCAGTGCTTGATTCGTAAACCAAGTTCTTACTAAAATGATCAAGCTGCTTTCTGCTGTAACTTGCTGTAATGCAACACAGCTGTACTAAGATTTGACCTATGATGATACATTGAGCTGAACCTATGACCTCTGAGCCGTGCCGTCTTGTGCATCAGGATTGAGATGGCAAAGTCTGCCCTGCCAGAGAATGCATGCCAGCTAGACAGTCGGTACTGGAAGATCACAAATGCAAGCGGAAATGTGGAGGAGGTCCGTGGCCCTGGTGTTGTGGGTAAGAGCATATCCCTGTAAGTTGAGAGTAAATTAGAACAGCTCGCATTGGTGACACATATTTTGAATTATCAAGATGAGACATTCTGACAGTATCTTTCTGTGCATATAATTCATAGTGACAATTGCTCTACTTTCTAAAGAATGTCCTGCATCTTTTTTTTGCATATGATGTACATGCGAGTGCAGGCGAGTTTCCAGTGATGACACCCGGTAAAGTTCACGAGTACGCCAGCTGCACCACGTTTTCCACCACCTCTGAGTACATGGAAGGCCACTACACATTCCACCGGCTCAAGAACAAAGAGGAAGTGTTTGACGTTTCAATCCCACGCTTCCACATGGTGTGCCCACCATTCCGTGAATCAATGGTGCGGTCGGTGAGTCGCTATTTATATCTTTGTGTTATATCCAAGAAAAATGAATATCCAAGATGCTAATGTGTGTACATTTGTCGTTCTAAATCCCTCATTCTGTGTTTGTCTCTCTCATTTAGAGCTCAGTCAGTGAGGTGTCTGCTCCTTATGATGATGAGAATTCATCAGACCCAGATGACTATGAGGAGGGAGAAATGCGTGGCATGAACATGGCTGACCCAGGAGGACGCTGCCCTCGGCATGTCTGATGCACTTTTACATGTCCCCGGCCAACACCCGCCCACAGATACTGATGCACAACAAACTCACACAAACGGGAGAGCAGGAGGACAAACAGAGCTTTTAGGCATCCATTGTTTATTGTACAGCGCTCTTGTGCCTGTCACCTCTTGAGCGTTTTCTCCAGTTTCTGTGGCCATGTGTCTGGTTGTGGCATGTCTGTGTCTGTGCACGTCTGGACGTGTGAGATCATTGTACGTGAGTTTGAGTCTGCAAGTGTGGTTTGTGATTGAGTGAGAGTGCGAGAGTTTATTGAATGTGTGCGAGATTCTGTGAGATTGACTCTTTTTGCCTGGGTTTCACAATTACCTGCAACTTACCTAAAGGGATGGTTCAGCCCAAATTGAAAATTGGAATTTACTCACCCTTACGTTGTTCCAAATCTGTATGTCTTTCTGTCTCCTGTAGAACACAAAAGAATATATGAGTATATTTTGTCCATGCAGTGAAAGGAGTCCATTGTTGTTTTGAACCCACTGACTTTAAATTTATGGACCAAAACAGTTTTTCTTCAAAATATCTTCGACAGTAGACATGATTGGTAGAAGTAAGACCATCAAACAGGTTCGGGATGACATGGGGGTGAGTAAATGATGACAAAAAAAATTCATTTTTGCCTGAACTATCCCTCTAAAAACTTACAATTACAGAGCACGAGTAGAAATTATGACACTACTATTAGCAGAAAAGTACACGCACACTGAATTGGGAATACTCGCTGTGTGTGTGTGTGTATA
>NW_015549559.1:2622970-2637003 GCF_001515605.1 Sinocyclocheilus anshuiensis | reverse complement strand
GCTGCAATATAACAAAGAGTGAAAAATTGAAGGGGGTCTGAATACTTTCCGTACCCACTGTATATATATATATAGATATAGATATATAGATTGAATACTTAACAGAAAGGCTAAAATAAATTGATCCCATTCATTTCCTCCACAAGACCTCAGGTATTGTGTAGCATGTATGTGCTTGTGTATATATGTTTGTTCTTGTGTCGTTTGCACTGAGGGTTTCGGGGGCAGGCTGAGGTCCAGACCTTGTGAAGTGAAAGTTCACGCCAACAACAGCTAACCTGTGCAAGCAATCATTTAACTTTACTTGCTACTAGTTCTCTACTAGTTAGCTGTTCAGAGGTGCTTCTGCCCTGTTCTCAGAAACGCTGGATGGATGTAAACAGAAGGTCAGCCAGAACACATTGGTGTACTGTAAAGGATCTTTTTAGCTCTGATTATCTTAAGGGCTGGAGGTTACACAGACTGGTGTTAATAACAAAAGATAATTTTATGAGAAGTTTATAGCATTATTGTGACTTTCCACATTTATCTCCTTAAAATCCTGTGCAAGAGGTACATGATCAGAAAATGTCTTTGTTGTACAGAATGAAATCTAGGCAGACTTAAGAATTTCTTTGCTGTTTTCTTCCCATTTCCTTCCTAATGGCAATGTGAGCTAATCTTGCCTAGAGATGTGTATGATTTTGATATTCATGGTTTGAATATTATGTTATCATCTTTGTAAAATGCTGTGCAGTGAGATTTTTCAACAGTTTGCTATTATGTTCTCTGTTTAGCCCTATTGAACCTCTGATTAGTTAATTACTCCTTTTTTTTATTTTGTATGTGTGAGGGTTTATTTTTATTTTTATTTGGAGTAAATAAAAAGGTAATGGTGTATCAATACCGTGTTTCACTATCACATTATTTGTTTACATTCCCATTGTGATCAGGATGCGTTCTACTATAGAAGCACAAAGAGGCCATTGATCTATTGATCACCAGCCAGTCTCAGTGCTATTGTCTCATGCTCTGGAATATCTCTGAATACACCTATTGTTCTCACAACACAAAACTTAGTCATTTTTGTCACTCTGACCCAAATCCTAACCCTTACCCACCCCGATAGTGTCAGTTGTCATGGCAACATGTTGAAGAGGCCTTGTTGTAGTCAGACTGATGTTTCTTTGTTAAGCCGTTTTGTTTTTTGGCCCACATCTTCTCCCATCTCTTTACTCATTCATTTAAACTATTCTGAAAGAGAGAAAATGCTAAATTTCTGTAACGTATTTTAAGTACTTTGACAATTCATTTTCCTCAGTTCCTTCAAGTACCCACACTAGGGCCAGTACATCAGACATGTAGGCTTTTCAGGGCAGATGACTTCAAATCACAATTCGCTGCACACCAGTGTATGTTTAATCGCCCTTTATGCCTACATGTGATTTGTGCTGAGTGATTTTGATCATGTGCATTCTCTTACTGACAACCTCACGTAGTTCAGCTATTCTTGTGCTACAGCAGAATTGAGTCCTCGTGTGCCCCCCTGTCCAGTAATGAGCCATCCAGAAAGCCAATGTCTGCTGAAGCCTGACCTAGTGGTGTGGCCAAAGGGTTGTGAAAGAATAATTTTTTATAAATTATTGTATTTTTAAAAAATTGCATATACATAAGAATGTAAATCCTATGCTGATTCGGCATTTTATAAGAAGGAAAAAGAATGTTCAAGAAGAACTAAGGGCATGAGCATGTAGCATAAAGTTAGGAGTGCTGATCAACAGGAAAGGCTCAGCTCAGAAAATGTTAAAAACAAGAATTGTAAAGACAGACAAATGAAATAGAAAATGACATAAATTAGCTAATGAGAGACTTTGTGTCTTGTTTATGCAAGTAAGAATATAAACATTGTACATGTATGTTGAACGGTGGGATGGAAAGCTTTAATATTCAGCTTTCAACCACATATTGAAGAAAGATTATAGAGAAGGTTCTCTCATTGCGGGTTCATTCCTAAAAACAGAATAATGCTGGAATTCAACAGTTACAGAAATCACAATGCTAAACTATCAATATTATACTATAGCATAGCTCAGTTTCAGGGAGACTGTTCCTGCCATAATGTTCAGTACATTACTTGTGATTAATTAGCTCTTATAGTGATGAATTGTTATAGCGATATTATTTCTTCTTTTTTATTTCTTAAATTAAAATCAACACACAACACCTGATAATATATTACATTTAAATATTTTAGGACAGTAGAATGATATACAATTAAAAGCACAAAAGATTAATTGAAGAGCATTGTGGGCGTGTTTAAGAAAGTGTGAGTGGCTCAATCTCTTCAGTTTTCAGACTGGTTTGGATGTGTCTGTGGTTGGATTCCTTCTTCACACTGGGGTAAGACTACAGAAGGGTAACTGAGAGGTTATGGCATACTGCTTAGTATATTCTTCGCTTGTGAACCAGGCTGATTTAGATTGCATTTTTACAACTTTTAAAAAAACTATAAAGCATTAAACATGTTGACTTTTTCCAGAGACAGTTTTTTCTGAAGTCATGGTAGAAAATTATGATAAAATGTGTGCCATTTGATTTAAGGTAGTCTATTGGTTTCTGTTTTACAAATACTATAGATTCTGAAAAGAAAATCCATCAATCAATAAGTCCTTAATTTAATAAAAAGGAGACAAGCTGTCAGCTGGGTCCAAAAAATTAAAATTTTTTAGTTTGTTGACTCTCCAAACACTTTTTTTTGTGTGTGAATCCTATCCAAATTTACATTTAAATGAAATTGTTGGTTTAACAATAAAACACTGGCATACATTAAGAGCAAAGTTCAATTTTAGAGTAAAAGGTTGAACTGTGTTCTCAGAACAAGAGTTTTTTTTTCTTCATAAATGTCACATTGTGGCAAGTGTTATGCCGTAAATATAAATATGTTACATATATTTTTATATGTATTGTAAATATGTGATTCAAGATGAGTTGCAATAGGATAAAAGGCTGACATGTTCAGAATTGTAGAATTCTGTATGAAGTTCAAAAGACAAAATACAGTAGAATAGATTCAATAATGTCTAAAGCTTAATGATTACAATACAAAATAACAACAAGCGAATAACAATAATAGTTGTGGTGGTAGTTGCAGTGATAATAGTAGTAGCTATAATACAGGCCAGATCATTGGCCAAAACTGGATCTCAGCAAAACTATGTGCTCCTTAGATGACCCACAATTCTTTCTCTTATGATTATGTTAGTAATTAAAAAATAATAATAATCTGCTCATCATCATGTTGTTCTAAACTTGTATGACTTTGTTACTTCTGTGGAACACACAAGAACTATATATTTTGAAGAATAATGGTAACCAAACAGTTTTGGTGATGGTTGACTCACCAAACAGACTTTTCTCAAAATATCTTAATTTATGTTCCACAGAAGAAAGAAAGTCACACAGGTTTAGAAGAAAATGACGGTGAGAAAGTGAATTACTGAAGCAACTACAGGCATGGTGTTTATGCATTAACCTGTAACAAGTCTAAACATTAACACTGATCAACTTTATTTCCTAAGGATCTAAAACTATTTTTTTTAATTGAATTAGATTTTTAAATCTAAATTTAGAATGAACATATCATGCAGTCACATTCAGACAAATCCAAATTGTACATTTCTCAGATTCCCCTCTCTCTCTTTGTCAGCATTAGACTGGTAAACTGAAGGCATTATGAAAGCTTCTGTTGGAGTGTGTGTGGTGTTTGTTCTGGCTCTGGTGGGGCTTGGTATGTATTGCCAATGACCCTGTTTTCACCATGCATAAGATGTGTTTTTGTCTTATTTTGCATTACTATTCTTGCAAAAACGTTATCTCTGTCTCTGTGTCTTTCAAGGCTCTGCCATTAAATGTTACAGTTGTAGAGACTACACGGGCACATGCTCTAAAATTCGAGACTGCTACTATGATGATGCCTGCGTGACCATCTACGAGAGAGGTGACAGCTCACTCACTCTTAGATAATAGCGTCTTTCTGTATTCTAACAAACTGTCAAAATGGCCCAACCATTTCCATGACCCTTTGACTTTGCATGACATATCTCTCCGCTCTCCTTTTTTTTTCTAGGTGGTGACACATACAGGCAGTGTATAAAGTACTCCGAGTGTGAGCATAGCACACTCGCCCAGAAGTATCCCAAAATTTCCAGCTTCAAGTTCTCCTGCTGTGCCACTGACCTGTGTAACACAGCACCTGTGTCTGTGTCCAGCCGCTCTGTGGTGGGAATACTGCTCTCACTAGCACTCTTCTGGTGGGGTGTTCTCTAAAACGGCACAAACACATGCGCTTCTGCATTGTTCCTCGTAAAGCTGGTATTGGTATCATGCAGTGAGAATGCAGAGATCTTCTATATCTTGAGTTAATTGGTCAAAGAAGCATTCACAGCTTAAATCTCAGCTGTATGTTAAACCTGTGTGTGCTCACTGCTTAAGCTTTTAAGCTAAAGCTTGTATTTTTTAGTTTTGCACTTAATAGTGAAAGGGAAACATCTGATAATAGTGTATTGAATTCAGTGTTGCTTTGTGTATGTGTACTCTTTCACGGCTAATCCTGTTACCCAGAAAAGTACAACTGAGTGGGTTGCGAGGGTTCTGATGCTGACGTGTTCAAAGGGTTAATGTGTTATATCATAGTCATTTTCATAAAAACCCTTTATGCCTGCTTTTCCTCTGCCTTGTTTATGAATGTCTCTTTTAAAACTTAAAATCTCTTGAAAAACATTGTGTGCAATATGTAGACATGTAGTCTATTCAGTGTACTGATTAGCTTCTTGTTACCACTATAGCCAGCGAAACTTACTGAACCTTTATGTGACCAATAAAAGGAACGTGCAGTTTTATGCAAATCGAGAGTTTGAGAATTCTGTTAAATATTTACAGTGCATCTGTATCATCGGTATCATGCATCTCATTGCTTCTAATCAACCTGCAGTGCTTTAAAGAATAAAAATTATATATCGGTAACCTTTATATAGCAGTTTATTAGCAAGTATCACTGTAACACCCCATTATTTATAATAATTATTTATGTGCTTTGTTCCAGGATTTTTTCCTTTAATTAATATATTTAATAGTTCTCTGTCCAAATAACGTGTTGTTTTTGTTTTTTTTTGACAAAAGTGAAACGAACTATTCCTTATTCATGGAAAGTCTGTCCAGAATGGTAATAAAAGACATATATACGTGACCCTGGACCACAAAACCAGTCGCTGGGGTATATTTGTAGCAATAGCCAAAAATACATTGTATGGGTCAAAATTATAGATTTTTCTTTTATGCCAAAAATCATTAGGATATTAAGTAAAGATCATGTTCCATGAAGATATTTTGTAAATTTCCTACCGTAAATATATTAAACTTAATTTTTGATTAGTAGTATGCATTGCTAAGAACTTAATTTGGACAACTTTAAAGGCGATTTTCTCAATATTTTGATTTTTTTGCACCCTCAGATTCCAGATTTTCTAGAATAGTTTTATGTCGGCCAAATATTGTCCTATCCTAACAAACCATCCATTAATGGAAAGCTTATTTATTCAGCTTTCAGATGATGTATAAATCTGAAACCTTATGACTAGTTTTGTGGTCCAGGGTCACACACACACACACACACACATATACATTCAGACTTATTACATTTTTGGTTGCCGAAATTTCAGTGCATCATCACTAATAACAATGTCTGATTTGTGAATGAATCATTCTTTTGAGCCAGATTTTTAAAATGAATCAGTTACACAAAATCTGATCAATCATAAATAAAAACACTTACACTGACAAGCTACGCAATATCGCGTTCATAATCGAATGCGACTCCTCTGCGATAATGAACGCGATATAGCAGTGATCTACGGCTGTGTATTAAATACCGCTCCATCTGAAAGCACATGATGACAGAATAACACGGCGGATATCGCATTTTGCGTAAAATTAAAAATGGACTTTTCAATACCGACCAGATACAAAACTGATTTTGGCGGAAACTCAATTTTATATTGTTATAGTGTTAGTTAACTAAATATAAGCTGAGTTACAGTTATGTTATATATACTAATAATGAGTCTGTATTGTCCAATTAGATGCTGTTACGTCATTACACGGGACTAGTTTACTGGTTGTTTATGTTTAGGGTCAGTTATCTCGCAGGCTCCGGTGCAGATGGTTGTAGTCAAACCCATCAGCACTGGGCAAGAGCATAAACCCCGCTGTTGTAAAGTTATGCTTTACTAAGTAAAGTTCCTGCAACGGATTATCTTTGTTGTGTGCTTCTCTTCATGCCTCCACGGACACTGATAAACTAACGTTACAGACGAGAGCACAACAATATATATGTATATGTATATATATATTCAATTCAATTCAAGTTTATTTGTATAGCGCCTTTCACAATACAAATCGTTGCAAAGCAACTTTACAGCAAATTAAGTTTCTACGATATTTAGTAGTAGCTTATCAGTGGTGACTGTCAGTTAATGTACATATGGCAGAAATAACTTGACCTTTTCTTTGTTGATTTGTTTGCGGTGAACCACTGACTTGACCAGTCTTGCTTGCTTGTTTGCATAACAGGCTTAACTCGAAACTTATTTTGTGACATGCTTGTGATTTGTGATATGCAACTCACCTTTTATAATATAAAGACAAGTTGTGAGTAGGCTTTTTTTTTTAAAGGGAGCATAGCTTTACATCAGTCCTATTTTACTTTATTTTTTACTCATCTTTGCTGTTATAGAGAAGGTGATGTTAGCTATTACCACAAGAAAACCCACGTCTTCATGCGTGTGTACTGAGATGACTGGATTTTACTTTGTCCACGTCTGTTTGTCTTTTGTTTTCACTCATTTGACAAGAGACTTGCATAACAGTTTTGTTCTTTTAACTATGTACGTCATGTTATTGTGTGTTTCAGAGAATGTGTGAAAAAAATGAAATAAAGTCTATGCATACATATATCTTTAAGATGTTAGGAGGTCTTATGTTGTATGAATAACAAAGCATTTCTGTCATAATGGGTCTTAGTATTGTTGAAACAGGTCTTAGGTCAATGCCTGAGGGATTCTACTCTGACATTCTTCCGCCTTAACACCTTCTGTATAATTCTAGGTGTTGACAGTTTTTTAAATCTCCATCACGTGCTTTCAGATGGAGCAGCATTTACTACACAGAGCCGTAGTTCACTGACAAGCTATGCAATATCGTGTTCATAATCGAAGGCGATTCATCTGCGATAATGAATGCGATTTTGCGTAGCTTGTCAGTGATCTACGGCTAAATGGCGCTCCATCTGAAAGCATGTGATGGAGATTTACTACTAATCACAGAACCGACTTTACTGACGAGATGCGTATGATAATCACATATGATTTATCGTGCAGCCCTAATTTTTTTGTTTGTTTGTTGATCACAAAGTACAAAATAGATGAGGAAAACTAGGATGCCGGGTGTATTCAAAGCGCCGCCATTACTGTCTGGAGTGCGTGGAATGGTGCGCTGTGATTGGTTGAGCGGATATATCGCATTCTGCAGAAAAGGGAGACTGGCGTTTGTCGCGGTTTGGAAAAATAGGGAGAAAACATGACAGAATAACACGGCGGATATCGCATTTTGCGTAAAATTAAAAATGGACTTTTCAATACCGACCAGATACAAAACTGATTTTGGCGGAAACTCAATTTTATATTGTTATAGTGTTAGTTAACTAAATATAAGCTGAGTTACAGTTATGTTATATATACTAATAATGAGTCTGTATTGTCCAATTAGATGCTGTTACGTCATTACACGGGACTAGTTTACTGGTTGTTTATGTTTAGCGTCAGTATGCTCGCAGGCTCCGGTGCAGATGGTTGTAGTCAAACCCATCAGCACTGGGCAAGAGCATAAACCCCGCTGTTGTAAAGTTATGCTTTACTAAGTAAAGTTCCTGCAACGGATTATCTTTGTTGTGTGCTTCTCTTCATGCCTCCACGGACACTGATAAACTAACGTTACAGACGAGAGCACAACAATATATATGTATATGTATATATATATTCAATTCAATTCAAGTTTATTTGTATAGCGCCTTTCACAATACAAATCGTTGCAAGCAACTTTACAGCAAATTAAGTTTCTACAATATTTAGTGGTAGCTTATCAGTGGTGACTGTCAGTTAATGTACATAGCCTATGGCAGAAATGTACGGAAAAATCATTTAAAGACGTCATCAATTATGAATAATCTCTCTCTCTCTCTAAGAAAATAAGAAAAGGGGTACTGTGTATGTAAATAGTATGTAAATGTTAATGTACTGTATATAAATATAAATAGCGTGTTGGGACGTGTATCTTGGGTATCATTATATCTATAGCTTTTGTCACATTAAGATTTAGGCAAATTTCTTAAGTGATTTCATTAAACTAGGTTCATCTCATAGAATATGCCTTTAATTTCAAATATTTCCATTTTGAATTCTTAATAAATTTAGATCAAATTTTAAGAACACTTTTTTTATGGGTATGTTTCATTTTTATCATGGGTTGTTGCATTTTGATGGTGAAAAAATAATCAAACATAAGAGATCAGAATTCCTGCTGAGGGCATTGCAAATATCAAATTAATTTTGGGGAATGCTTAATATTTTCTTATGCATATAGAATTAAAGGCATGCAAATATAAAGTAGGTTACAGTGAGTACACTGAAATAAGAACTAATCTTGTACCACTTAATGATTATACATCTCCAATTATGCATGGCTCTAAAATGCATAATTTTCATATGGTCTATCAATTATTTTCTGGTTGGAGTTATTAGACACTGATGCAAGAGATGGTACATAGTTCTGCTTTTGTACAATCAATGATAGGCAATTTATATTTTGACCCAGTGCTTTTGGTACAGAGTGTGTTTAACTCATATATGACCTCATGACCTTTTTATAGACCCTCACTATTTGTGCAGACGAGATCAATTAGGAACAAGGATAAAAATCTATGAACGTCTCTCTGGCACTGAGGATAATGTGAAGTCTATATTCTACATATGCTATGCAGTAACCAGGGCTGTCACTGGACAAAATCTTTAGGGTGGGCCTCCCACTGGCTCAATGTTTTTTGTTTTATTCAGTAATTGGTCTTGACTAGTTCAAATGGAGATGCAAACAGGAAATTTCATCTGTTTCTACCACTGCTAATAAAAGTCTCTGTGAGCAACATCTCATCTCCTGACTATTGTCCTCTGCACATATTCATTACTATTAGTTTGAGAAAACAACATTTACATAGTTGCATTTTTAAATATTTGCAGTGTGTCATTGTGTAGCATCATAAATAGTTGTCCTGTTGACTCCTGTCCTGTTGTCAAGATTTTCTTCAAGACAAAATACTTTCCCTTTTTCATTCACACACATATTGAGAGCGTCAACATGCAAAAACACACAAAGCCCACAATAGGGAATCCCTGAGTTTCGGAAGTGTTGAAACAACACAAGACTCAAACAGTTCAAACAGGACCTCAGACATGCAGCTGAGTTCAAACAGAACCAACACAATGAATTTATTAGTTAAACTGAGGCAGGTGAACAGTTCACATAAATGTGCACGAGTTTATGTGAGACTGATTATTTATGGGATAATCTATTATAATCTAAGATATGTTTCCAAACATATTAACATCGTATTTTACATTCAATTTGCCATGTTTGATATGGCATGTTTATTGTTTATTTTCTGCAACCCACCATATGAAAGTTTCTTGTAAGTCTCTTGTCCAGACCAATTTTGGAAGAAGCAGTCAGAAATAAGACTTAACAGAAAATTATAAAGTATAGCAAGTTCCTCATTGTATTCTTTGAACTTAACAGCATGAAATTTATGAGAAATTGTTACTTTAGAGCTTCAGAAATGTAGATATATGGCGATTATACTGTATATAAAATGAATTCCCAATCATAGGATTTTTTTTTTTTTCGCAAAGATGTTTCAAACTCTTCAGGCATGTGCTGATATAGAAATGTATGCAAATGTACAGGTCTAACTCTCACTTGTCTTGGTATAAAATCACCCTCCAGTGTAATTCAGTGAACGCAGTCAGTACAACATTGGGTCACACATAATGTCTCTGATTTCCTGATCTCCCAATGTTTTAGGTAACCCATTATTTGTAAGAATGCATACTTTGCTAATACAACGTTGTGTATGTAGTGGTAGTGTTGGCCAGAGGTATGCTGTTTGCTACGGTGAAAGAATTGTCATGTGTATAAAGCTTCTTTCAAGCCTGAGGTGTTCTGAGTTTACTCAGTCTGTTAAAGAGCAGGGGGACTATTTGGAGATCTCACAAATCTGCTACAGGGTGGTCCTATGAGAGAGGAGGAGGACAGAACCGAAAAGGGAATGGACACAAAGAGGAGAGGGTATTTAAAGAGACACTTCTCAGTAGGTGAGACATAAAAAAAGCATTCGATTCTGGGAGAGGGAAGACGTTGAGAGAGATCAAGAGAAAACCATGGATACAGAGTAACTTTTGTCCTTCTTTTAAAAAGATAATCTGAAAACAGACAGAGACTAATCACACAGAAGAGGGAACTAGACACATTTATTAACAGAAGCAGAGGCTAACTCTTACGAAAAACAGGTATGAGATGCTTTGTTTCATGTTGTATGTCCACCTGAGGTGTGATAGAGAAGCATTGCTTTTGTGGGATAGATTTTATTAGTTTTTCCTGTACATGTATGTGCATCACTAGATTAGTACACAACAACAACAAAAGGAGAATGAGATGCAACATTTTTTTTTATTGCAGAATTAGGAAGTGTATTTACTGACGTGGATTAGTTATGTCCATACTGTTATACAAGTATAACATACTCTGCCTGGCCAAAAAAAATAAAATAAAAACCTGTTTGTATTTAAAAAAGAAAATACTTAGGAGTGATTGGATCATTATTGCATTGATTATGCTTCTGGCATGTTATATGTTTGGCAAAAGTTCTTTTAGCACTATCTGATTTTATAGTTTAGCTTTTTATTTGTTAAACAACCACGTTGGAAGAAGTATCCCATGGCCATATTCCAAGATGACAATGCCAAGATTCATCAGGCTCAAATTTTGAAAGAGAATCATTTTCATTGTTGTAACAATGCCAAAACAAATGCACTACGTTATCAAAGCTGAAGGTGATCCAGCAAAATATTAGCATGTGCAACTTTTTTTTTTGGCCAGGCAGTGTATAAGATGGTTATTTACGGGTTGAGAATGTACAGTATGTGACATAACCAGAAATTATATGAGAAGTCCTTTCTCATCTGTTTTTTAATTCACAGCTTCCAATAACCTTTTTTTTTTCTTTTGTCTGTCAGTGATATCCCACAGAAACTGAAGAGGATTGAGGAGGAAGTAAGTCACTGACTCTTTCAACTAATTCGTGGGAACCATCTAAAAATAGAACAAACAAGAATCCAGGGGAAAGACAAGTGCTCCCATCATCAGTTTATAAAGAAGCGTTTCTTTTTCCAAACCATTCTTCCCCTCTCAAGCCCTTAAAAAGAAACTTTCAGTTCTCATTCCTGCTCATGTCATCCACTTGCTTTCTACACTAGGTGCAAGTGTGTGGCTCTCAGATGTCCGGGTCTCTGCCCTTCCCTTCACCCTCTCCCTTTCCCTCATGCGACTACAGAGAATGGTCTGCAACCTGGGTGCTGATTCCAAGCGTGTACCTCCTGGTGTTTGTCGTAGGCTCCCTAGGTAACGGCTTGGTGCTATGGGTGTACCTGGACCGCCGAGCGAGAGGCCGTGGGAGGATTGTAAGCGGTTCCAAATCTTCCCAGACCCCCGATCCATCTCCTTGCCCCTCCCCTACATCTTCTCGTACAGTAACAGAGTCTTTAATAGCCAGTCTAGCATTGGCTGACCTGGCCTTTGTCATGACCCTGCCGTTGTGGGCGGCATACACAGCGCTGGGCTACCACTGGCCCTTTGGCCAAGTTCTGTGTCAGGTGAGCAGTTACATTGTGGCACTGAACATGTATGCGAGCGTGTTTTCTCTGACTGGGCTCAGCGTGGAGCGTTACTGCGTCATCACACGAAAGCGTGGCAATGGCTCAAAGCAGGGACGGTCAACCACACGCGCCAAGTGGATTGTGGGTAGTGTTTGGCTGGCAGCTGGAATCCTGGCACTTCCTGCTCTGCTTCTGCGGACTGTTAGGGAGGTGGATTTGGAAGAGGGAGATGATGGCGATGGGCAGGATGGACATGCGTCCTCCTGTTTGTGTGACATGGACTATTCCAGTTTGATCTCAAGTGAGCTGGACCCAGCAGCTTCTGAGCAGGCAGAGCTGATGTGGTCAGCAGCTTTAGGATTAAAATCAACCCTGCTTGGCTTCCTGTTACCTCTTGTAGTGCTCCTGCTCTGCTATGGCTGGCTGGGGCGCCTTCTTTCCCAACACTTCAGCCTAGGCCCGCGCCCTGATCATACACGCCAACGCAGGCTCCTCCGTATCATTATCACCCTTGTGCTAGCCTTCTTCCTCTGCTGGCTACCCTTCCACACCAACAAAACACTCTCCGCTATGGTGGAATTGGGCATCCTTCCTTTTTCTTGCAGTTTTGACCAGTGGTTGGTGGCAGCCCATCCATATTCCATCTGTTTGGGCTACGTGAACAGCTGTTTAAACCCTCTGCTGTACGCTTGCTGTGATCCAGCTTTCCGGAAACACTGCAGTGGTCTGCTTGTGTGCGTATGGGTTAAATACAGAGATCAGAAGGGAGGAGAGGAGAATGAACACCACAAAAGTTCACCAATACCATCTGGGACACATGAAGTGACAGTTAGTAAAGAAGAGCAATCAAGAGAGAATAATTTGGCAAACAGCCTGTGAGAGAGCTGAACTGTTCCTGTGGAAAATTCTTAAAGAGGACTCAGATTATTCTTTCCGTTCATCTGTGAGATTTAGCATGAACTTCACCCCCTCAAGAAAACAAGATGCCAGTGTGGGAACTGATAAACAGACAGGATCCAGTGAAGGTTTTCCCATGACATTATGCCTGAAAAGTGAAGAGGAGCTTACATGTTTTAGATAAAATACAGCTGCACCTCCCAACATTAGGATGCAATTCAAACTGTTTGCGCAGTGTGGCCATGTTGTTGAATTATGAACAGCTTAAGTATTATATTAGCCCTTCTGTACAATCATTTACATGTAACAAAAATTTGAGAGCCTGTTTAGCCAGTGACTTTCAGGATCAGCAGGCATGTATTATTGTATTCATAAATGTACATGTATATAATAAAATTAGGAAAAAAAATAAAAGTTTCTTCAAACCCAGCAATTGATTGATTCCTGTGAAAGGTTTAAACACTTCAGCACTATCAAAACACTGCTGTTTGTCTGAGGATCTCTACCAGTACCAGCCTGACACAGCAGCATTGTCAAAACCAATAGTATGAATTTGGGGTGGGACTAACTGTATGAGCAATGGCAGATTGAGAGCGTTTGTAAACAGTCACTTTTGCAATTACATTTTACACTTGTGATGCAGAAATTACACGAATAGAAGAGCTTGATTACAAAACTAGGATTATTCACTACCGGTTTTCCCATCACTATTAATAAAACAGGAAAAACTGTGGAGATATAAAGAAACAACACTTGACACCTTCATAGAAAACGCACAAATAATGGAAAAAAGGTTTGTGTTTTAATGAACTGAAAGACAAACAGAGGTTAATTGAGAAATATTCCATAAATCATCACTGTGAGGCAGTCCAGTCTGATTTCAGTTGATCCGTCTCCATCAGAACCAGGTAATTACTCAGAACAGTACTGGATCCCAGTAGCACTGATCCTGCTGTTGGACCACTTTCACACACACGCACACACGCAAACACACGCGCACACGCACACGCACACACGGTTTGCTATCCTTGTGGGGACTCTCTATAGGCGTAATGTTTTTTCTACTGTACAGACCGTATATTCTATTGTCCTACACCAACCCTACCCCTTACAGGAAACTTT
>NW_015549559.1:2618505-2622812 GCF_001515605.1 Sinocyclocheilus anshuiensis | reverse complement strand
CACACACACACACACACACACACACACACACACACACACACACACACACAGTCCTCCACTGGGTTAAGCATAGTACTGCAGATTGGCTTTCTTCTTCGCCTGCACCTCCAGAATGCCCTCCATGTAGTCCTCATGGTTAAGTTCAGTGGCCCCACGGCGCAGAGCAATCATACCCTAACACAAAAGCGAACAATACACATTTAGGTAACATGCAATAATAACAATCATGAGCAATGACTACTCCCATAAGAAAAAACACAAGTGGTGCATTAAAGGGTGTAATTTTGATTCAGATTCTGCTTTGCAAACAAAAATCTCTTTTTGTCAGGTATCGTCAAACATGTTGTATCTTGCATTAAAGCATATGAATGACTGAAGTACTTTTTAGTACACATGTGCTTCCCCTTTTTGGAATCAAACTTGTCACACAAATGACATCCAAGTCCACAATGCTAACCACAACGCTAATACCACCTCAAAAAAAAATAAAAAAGAGATACTAGCAATACAGGTAAATTAAATTCAGGCTGCAAAGATCATACTTACAGCTTCAACACAAACTGCTTTACACTGAGCTCCATTGAAGTCATCGGTACAGCGTGCCAATTCTTCATAGTTCACATCAGGACTATAGCACACAAAGAAGTGAAAGATACGGTCATGAAATAAATATGAGAACATAATGCAAATTTTTGTGTAAGAGAATTATAATTCAAATTTGCATAGCAGTTGCACTTCAGTTTAACAGATAGAACAGACAAATGACTGTCGTGCAATCCAATAAAACGTTATACAAGCTCTGAAAGCTCTTGTTTTGCATCTTTTACGTCATGTCTTGTCTACAATAACTCTGTGCTCGACTACTGTAACTGTCTCATCAGTGGATGTGCAAAGACACAAAATGACCATTTAAAAGCAAATGCCCAACCTAACAGTAAAATATATATTTGCTCATAACAACACCCAAGACCCACTGAGACACAAAAGAACAAATGTTCCATACCAGACGTTCATCTTGCGTGAGTGGATCTGCATAATGCGAGCACGTGCCTCCTCGTTGGGCATGGGGAACTCAATCTTACGATCCAGACGACCTGAACGCAGCAGAGCCGGGTCAAGGATATCCACCCTGTTAGTTGCAGCAATCACCTTGGGGGTTCCACACATAAAAAAAAAACTTGAGGCTGACAGGTCCATGATTATGACAGAGCAGCATATGGGTTCAAGTGTGTACCTTCACTTGCATGTTGGGCTGGAAGCCGTCTAACTGATTGAGCAGCTCCAGCATGGTCCTCTGCACCTCTCTGTCTCCGGCCTTCTCACTGTCAAAGCGCTTGGTGCCGATAGCGTCCAGCTCATCAATGAAGATGATGGAGGGAGCTTTCTCCTTGGCGAGAGCAAATGCATCACGTACCAGTTTGGCACCATCACCAATAAACATCTGCACCAGCTGAGGGCCAGCCAACTTCAAAAATGTTGCCTGAGAAAAGACAGTAAAAGAATAACTTAAGGTAAAGTTTGATGCATCAATACAAAAACTGTATTGCAGGGCTGTCAATCTCAATTTCTGCTCGGGCCAAATTAGCGTTATTTGTACCCCCAAAAGGGCACACTATAAATCAATTTAATTACTCATCATAATAAGGGCTATTTTTAGAGTTTGATCATTACTGGAGCACATGACCCTGAAAATTTCACAAAGCAACTTTTAATTATTATTATTTATTTTTTTTTCAAACCTAACAGCACCAGTTTTTGGGAATATACTTCATACTAATTTATTTTCTAATCACATTATGTAACAAACATGTATGTGCTGCAGATCATTAGGTCAGCTTAATTTAATTTGCCATATAGGTCCTTGTTAAAATTGCCTATGTAAACTTTTTTTTAGGTAAAAAAACTGGCATTGTTTTAGTTGATGACCATATATTTATACCTTGGAACTCCATTTTATCAGGGTCATTTTTAAACAAATTATTATAGTTTTTATTAAGAACAATTCTTTTTCCATTATTATTGCCATTTCCAAAAACATTGTATTTTTACCAGCTATGAATCCTTTACTAGAACTAATGTCTGAAACCTAACATAAACTTAACATAATTGAAAACACTGAACAGTGATAGAAGACAAGCGGCTGAGCACCAGCGCAAAAGCAGACTTTAATTTAGCTGTTCAAGTCACGCACTCTCTAAATACACTGATTGTAAGTGTCAAAGGGTTAATAACTGCAAATCGCAAAGAATGCAATTAAATTAAATCAACACATGTGTTGTGTGTTTCAGAGTGAAGCACTATTGCACGAAAGCAGCTCATGATCGTGTTTTCAGTGTCTCAGAGAGGCTCGGTCTGCAGTAAAGGCAGAGATAGATTTCGTGTGGACTGTGGAGCAGCACCTGCTCTGAGTTTGGGTCGCTTTTAACCTGTATTTGGGAACGCAACATGCACCAAACAATACTTGTAGCTAGAAGGGCTTATAAATCGGCTGTTGTAAACAAATGAGAAGCTTTAATGGTCCCTGCAGTTCTGCATCAAAATAAAAGTTTGATTTTTTAACATTTGAAAATGAAGAAAATTAAGAAATAGTAATACTGTAATACTGTTACTGGTAATTGTACTGTAAAATAATAAAAAAAAATTCAGTGAAATATTACAACAGTAAGCAATAGCAATCATAATTTTATAAGATAAAAATATATAAAACATCAGACTGTGATATTTTCCCCCAAATCATGCAGCCCTAGCACTGATGGTTCTCTGTTGCTCAGAGACACTGCACCTTTGTTTGGGCTGCACAGGCTCTGGCCAGCAGGGTCTTTCCTGTGCCTGGTGGTCCGTACATCAGAACTCCCTTTGGTGGTTGGATCCCCAGATTCTCAAACTTCTCTTTGTGGTTCATGGGCAGAACAATAGCCTCCACTAGCTGCAAAATAGAAGCAGTTAGTTAAAAAATAAATCAACTAATGTTTTGTCTACAATACAGTCATTGATCTCCTTCATTACCTCTTGAATCTGTTTGTCAAGGCCACCAATGTCACTGTACTGCTCTGTAGGCCTCTCATCCACTTCCATGGCCTTAACTCTAGAGTCATATTCAGTGGGTAGAGTCTCCAAAATCAGGTAAGAGTCTTTATTCACACCCTGTGAAAAGGTGCAGAAGCAAATTTAACATGTTTCTAGGGAAAATACTTTTTTAAACAACATTATTTAAGGTTGTGAATATCCTGAACTAGTCCGTAAAGGGAAATTAATTCTCACTTACCACAAGATCACCAGGTTTCAGTTTCTCAGCATCCACCAAACCAATCACAGGCAGGAAATAGGTCTGCAATTATAGTACCATGTCATACACTATAAAACCATTAAGATAAATTATATTATCTTTAATTAAGTTCTTTAAAGCCTTTAAATCCATTTAATTTGCGTGCCTGAAGTGTGCGCACACTAAAAAGCCTGTCAAACAGTGCATGATTATTACTGACAAAGTTATCTTTCGCATCGAATAGTGCTAATACCGTCAAAACACACAAGGTTTACATATAAACACAGCTGGTTATGTCTAAAGTGAAAGTAAAGAGTTGAGAGAAAAATGGATGCTTGCCTTTATACTAGATGCGTGCAGGTCTTAAAGTGACAGCAGACTAATAGTATTAAGCATGCTACCGCTCATGGGATAGCTCACCCAAAAATTTAAATTCTGTTATTATTTACTCACTCTCATGTTGTCCCAATTTCTGTATTAATTTCTTTCTTGTGCTGATCCGCACTGACTTTGATAGTAGGGAAAAAAAAAATACTACAGAAGTCACTGGGGACCAGCATCTATTTGGTTTCCCACATTCTTCAAAATAACTTTTATGTTCAACAGAAGAAAGAAACTCATTCAGGTTTAAAACAACATTAGAGTGAGCAAATGATAAAAGAATTTTCATGTTTGGGTGAACGCTCTCTTTAATGTTAATAAAATAACAAAACAAAGAGAAAAATCACTAACTGCTCTTGACTGAAGAACTTTAACATGGTTGCTTTAATCAATGTATAATTGTATAATTCATACAGTGAAACGTGCTTTATTTTTATATTTGTTCATTCAATTTCTTGAATGCTACTGCTAACTACACCAACTGTACCTGAAAAATAAGGCACTGTTTGTTTATTTGTATATTATGTGTATTTGTACTGTGAATCTTTGTTCTTATTTTTTAATAACAAAGATAATGACAAACATTTTTATCTTCGCCCACTTTGTCCTAAATGTCTGCCATTCTTTTTTATTTGTACGGCTTTGTTTTTAAAATAGAGAA
>NW_015549559.1:2566918-2617980 GCF_001515605.1 Sinocyclocheilus anshuiensis | reverse complement strand
CCCTCCAAGGGAGGGGGGGGGTGCCGTTGGGGGGGCGGGCCGGGGTGGTTGGATCCCCTAATATAATGGCAGGGGAAACACTGGAATTTGCCATGATGTGATGCCATAATTTCTATGTGTTGCGTGTTTCAGAGCGAAGCACTGTGTTGCATGCAAAGCTGCTCATGACGGTGTTTTCTGTATCTCAGAGCGGCTCGGTCTGCAGTAAATGCAGAGATGGATTTTATGAGGAGGAGCATCTGCTCCGAGTTTGGGTCACCTTTAACCTGCATTTGGGAATGCAACATCCACCAAACAAAACTTGTAATGAGAAGTGCTTGAAAATAAATGAGACACTTTAAGGGTCCCTGCAGTTTTGCATCAAAATAAAAAGTTTGATGGTTTAACATATGAAAAAGAAGAAATTAGTAATACTGATACTGATAATTGTACTGTAAAATAGTTTTTTTTTTCTTAAATACTATAGTTTTTCAGTGAAATATCACAACAGTAAGCAATCACAATTGATATCAGAAAAATAATAAAACAGAATATAACAGCCCTAACTCTGATGGTTCTCTCTCGCTCAGAGACACTGCACCTTGGTTTGGGCTGCGCAGGCTCTGGCCAGCAGCGTCTTTCCTGTGCCTGGCGGTCCGTACATCAGAACTCCCTTTGGTGGTTGGATCCCCAGATTCTCAAACTTCTCTTTGTGGTTCATGGGCAGAACAATTGCCTCCACCAGCTGCAAAGAGCAAAGCAGTGAGCTCAGAAATATGTCAACTAACATTCTGTCTACAATACTGTCATTGTGAGCAACTTCAATACCTCTTGAATCTGTTTGTCAAGGCCACCAATGTCACTGTACTGCTCTGTAGGCCTCTCATCCACTTCCATGGCCTTAACTCTAGAGTCATACTCAGTGGGTAGAGTCTCCAAAATCAGGTAAGAGTCTTTATTCACACCCTGTGAACAGCAGCAGATGCAAATTCAACATTTCAAAGCAAAAGAGACATTTCAAACAACATTATTTAAGGTTGTGAATATCCTGAACTAATTCGTCAAGGGAAATTAATTCTCACTTACCACAAGATCACCAGGTTTCAGTTTCTCAGCATCCACCAAACCAATCACAGGCAGGAAATAGGTCTGCAATTATAGTAACACTATAAAAACTATAAAACCATTAAGATAAATTATATTATCTTTAATTAAGTTCTTTAAAGCCTTTAAATTTGCGTGCCTTGCGTGCCTGAAGTGTGCGCACACTAAAAAGCCTGTCAAACAGTGCATGATTATTACTGACAAAGTTATCTTTCGCATCGAATAGTGCTAATACCGTCAAAACACACAAGGTTTACATATAAACACAGCTGGTTATGTCTAAAGTGAAAGTAAAGAGTTGAGAGAAAAATGGATGCTTGCCTTTATACTAGATGCGTGCAGGTCTTAAAGTGACAGCAGACTAATAGTATTAAGCATGCTACCGCTCATGGGATAGCTCACCCAAAAATTTAAATTCTGTTATTATTTACTCACTCTCATGTTGTCCCAATTTCTGTATTAATTTCTTTCTTGTGCTGATCCGCACTGACTTTGATAGTAGGGAAAAAAAAAATACTACAGAAGTCACTGGGGACCAGCATCTATTTGGTTTCCCACATTCTTCAAAATAACTTTTATGTTCAACAGAAGAAAGAAACTCATTCAGGTTTAAAACAACATTAGAGTGAGCAAATGATAAAAGAATTTTCATGTTTGGGTGAACTCTCTCTTTAATGTTAATAAAATAACAAAACAAAGAGAAAAATCACTAACTGCTCTTGACTGAAGAACTTTAACATGGTTGCTTTAATCAATGTATAATTGTATAATTCATACAGTGAAACGTGCTTTATTTTTATATTTGTTCATTCAATTTCTTGAATGCTACTGCTAACTACACCAACTGTACCTGAAAAATAAGGCACTGTTTGTTTATTTGTATATTATGTGTATTTGTACTGTGAATCTTTGTTCTTATTTTTTAATAACAAAGATAATGACAAACATTTTTATCTTCGCCCACTTTATCTGAACTCTCTGCGTGCAGCTGAATTTTTTCTGTTTGCCATTAGGGATTTTGTGTGATGTGTGCGAGATGTGCGTGATTATGACAGTGCTGTCCCTCTCGGGTTGTGCCCCAGACCATGGGAAAGAGGAAGCACTTAAACTGTCTGCGGTCAGTTGTCTCCCCTCACACACACACACACACACACACTGAAGTGTTATTTGTTTATGGGTCACTGACAAATAGGAGTGATGATAATAGACAAAAGGAAAAAACATACTTTTTGTATTCATGTTGGCTTCATTTGGTTCTGAAAATCCAAATTTCAATCAAAATAAAATTTGCAGTGTAATGACTCTGAAATGGCATGTAGAATAACCATTAAAGGCATATTTCACCCAAAAATGAAAACTCTGTGAACTATCTAAAAATTCTGTTTCAATAAATGTCGTTTTTTTTTTTACTTTTTCATCAACTTTTTCCACTTATTGAAGAATACATCATGGTTTCTGCAAAACCATGCAAAAAGCATCAAGTATATTTACGATTTTCAACATTGATGAGACATTTTTCTTGAGCACCAAATTAGCATTTATATAGTCATTTCGCACATACAGAAATCATGTAGTAATAAAATAAAGCTACTAAATGACTACATTATATTCTAAGTATCGAGGGGGTAACGTTTCTGGTTTTGCAGTAATTAAACTCACAGATTCACTGTTACACTATTAGTATAGATTACATGGTTTTAATGCACTCCATGTAGTGTTGTTCTTGCCACCACAACATGGAGTAACACTGTGTAATGCACACCCCTAGGAAATGCCCCCAGTTTCCATTTCAGAAATCTGTTCACCTTAAAATGATGGCTGTCACCTAGTCATTCCACACCTTGCATCAGAGTGTAAATAACTGTGAAATGTGAATGTAGCTCATGGTTATTTACCTAATATAGTTGTATTAGAACTACATTCATTGAAAAACTCAATTCAGTGTGTTTTTGAGTGGATGATTCCGCGTGACCTCTTCTCTATTACCTCTGCACTGGCAATCACTGCAGGGCTCTTGTAGGTTACAACTGAATGTGAGCAAAGATGACCCGAGTCTACCCACACTTTATATTCTCTTACTAACAGCACATAGTGAGAGGTGGGGGAAGCTGTTTTCACTTTCATAGTATATATGTCCTAATCTTCCACCTCCATCCTGATTTATTTTGGCATTTCTGCAAATTGACTTTTCCACGGGTAATCGGATATTTTCAACATGAAGGAGATGTGGGGGTAAATATAAAGCTTTGAAGCTGGTTTCTGGTTTGGCATGTCTGCATGTCTTTTGCTGAAACGCAGGATAGGTGAATAGCACAGATACCTATTAATGCAGCAGCTTTCAGACAGATTTTTAGACATCATTTGTCATTATGCACCTACATCTCCACCAGTTCTGACAAAGTCTGGTAATTATACAAAAACTCAAAACAAGCCTGTTCATGAAACTTGCAAGTCTCTGCAACTGATTCTGGGGTGTGCGATACCACGATTTTTGATCATGGATGGTCTCCACGATCTGATTTTAAAGAAAATTCGTAGTATCGTGCTACAGCGCACATTTTTTTTTATATTTGTGCTTTAAAGCCTTGCCAGTTAAACATTTCATTTGCGTGCTGTTCTGACATGCGCTGTTTCTGAGCTTGTACACCTGAAGTGTGCGCACACTAAAACTCAAACTCAAACAGTGCCTGATTACTGGACTAAGTTATCTTTCGCGTCTGACTACGCTAATGCTGTCAAAAACACACGAGGTTTACATATAAACACAGTTGGTTATGTCTAAAGTGAAAGTAAAGAGTTGAGAGAAAAATGGATGCTTGCCTTTATACTAGATGCGTGCAGGTCTTAAAGTGACAGCAGACTAATAGTATTAAGCATGCTACCGCTCATGGGATAGCTCACCCAAAAATTTAAATTCTGTTATTATTTACTCACTCTCATGTTGTCCCAATTTCTGTATTAATTTCTTTCTTGTGCTGATCCGCACTGACTTTGATAGTAGGGAAAAAAAAAATACTACAGAAGTCACTGGGGACCAGCATCTATTTGGTTTCCCACATTCTTCAAAATAACTTTTATGTTCAACAGAAGAAAGAAACTCATTCAGGTTTAAAACAACATTAGAGTGAGCAAATGATAAAAGAATTTTCATGTTTGGGTGAACTCTCTCTTTAATGTTAATAAAATAACAAAACAAAGAGAAAAATCACTAACTGCTCTTGACTGAAGAACTTTAACATGGTTGCTTTATATAATTGATAATTGTATAATTCATACAGTGAAACGTGCTTTATTTTTATATTTGTTCATTCAATTTCCTACTGCTAACTGCTAACTACACCAACTGTACCTGAAAAATAAGGCACTGTTTGTTTATTTGTATATTATGTGTATTTGTACTGTGAATCTTTGTTCTTATTTTTTAATAACAAAGATAATGACAAACATTTTTATCTTCGCCCACTTTGTCCTAAATGTCTGCCATTCTTTTTTATTTGTACGGCTTTGTTTTTAAAATAGAGAAATTAGTTTGGCTGTACTGCTCAGACAACTTGCAAAATAGTAAAACCAACATGACAAAGAATCGTGATAAAATCATGAATCATGATTTTCCTGAAAAAGAATCCTGATATGATATTTTTTCTATATTGCTAGCCCCTAAGATAAACTGGCTAAAACCAATTCAAAACACGAATCGGTATTAAAACACACACACACAAACACACACACACACACACACACACACACACACAAAGGAAAATGTTTGTGATGAAGGAAAGGAAAGCATGATGGAAATTCATGGCCACACAAAAACAAGGCTGAAGCTGTTCAAATAACATAATTGACTTACCTGCCGCGTGGAGGTTTTGATGACGGCACACTTGCCCTTCCTCTGCGAGTCCAGATCAATATTGGCTCCATCCTCCTCTTGGTCATTAGGATCTACATCTAGCAGCTTCCATTCAAACACACAACACATACAAACTTTAAATCCCATGCACATACTGATGCGGACCAAAAAGTGTCCTTATGTCCCATTCTGACACACCAATAAGATGTCTAAAATAAAGGGGACATATTTTACCTCTATGACGTTAGAGACGAGGTAGGGCAGAGTCTTGTTCACTTTGATTTTCTCTGTGTTTTCCTTGATCTTGTCTTTCATGGCTTGCAGCTCATGAGTGACACGCAGAACCTCACTCTTCATGATCTGCAATCATAAACATCATAATGAGGCACAGAACTGCATGCAGACACTGAAAACAATCATCAGCACACTAAATGTGAATCACAGTATGAAGGTTACCTTAATCTCACTGTCCAAAAGACGAGTCCTCTGAACAATCTCCTCCGTGGACATCTTAAGGACTTCTTCGCCGATGCCATCCTATAAAATATAACAGAGGAGTCATGTTTGAATATACGTTCTGTTTTAAAGTCCTCCAGCCTCTAAACTCATAAACGTCAGATACACTATATTTACAATGAGTAGCAATACTCGTACATCTCCTGTTTAAACTGAATACGAGCAGCAGGAAGCTTCAGTTCCTTTTGATCACCATTAGCTCACGCTGCTAACGTTATCCTAGCAAGCCATAATCACACTTGTACTAAGATGTATTGCGATCTTTTAGAAATTTTAGACCGAATAAAAATTTGAAGTTGTTCTGTCATTCTCTAACATGAATGATCGTACGGGTGAATGAACACACTTATAAAGACTGAATGAAGCAAAGAGAATTTCACTGTGTCATGCTATGCTCTTCCATCAGAAAGCCATCAGACCCAAAGCCGGTGCTGAAACAACATTTAAACACTTCTCTCCTGATATATTTTTCTGCACATAAATATTTACCAGTTTTGGAAAATAGTATAGAACCCCCTCCCCCCAAAAACATAAAACAAACCTCCACCTCATCCCAAACTGATCTGTCATTCAGCGACGACATCTTGAAGTGTTGATTCTGCTCTTTTTCTTCTTCTTGTAGATTTTTGGCGGGTGGCAAACCTGCTCATGGTGCATTACCGCCACCAATTGGACAGGAGTGTAGAGTGCCAAATGAAAGTGAGAAAAACTAACAAACTCTCCGATTACTTTTATATGATATTTAAATCCTTTCATCTAAAGCTGTTATTTTGAGATATTTTAATAAAGCACTGTGTACATTTTGCAGTGTGACGTTATGTTTTCTGCTTCATATGTGACACAGAATAGAAGCACATGTTCAACAGTTACATAGTCCGGGTCACCTGGTTTTTAAAACGTATAGCCATGATGAAATAAAGGCTTTTTAAAACTTTTTGAATAAGATTCGAGTGCCTTGGACTACTATTATTCTTACGAGTTGAATCATCCCTTGCACCCAAAGAGCACCGAGACAAGAACCCTATACCCCGTGCAGCACTTCTTTTGCATTCTTTATTTCGAGTTACATAGTTCTGTTTCATGTTTTCCTATTCTGGATAAAGAATAATTTAAACCAGTTATTATTGTGTTGTTTTCCCTTTAACCCCTGTCTTGCTTAGTACATTTATTTTGCTGGATCTTCAGCTACTTTGTCTTCTTGGACTCCCAGATGTGCAGGTACTCACATGAATTTTAGCATTTTTCCTATATTCTATAATTTAAGGAAATTTAGAAGGATTTCATAAACTATATTTGGTTGTGATGTAGACTATGTAGAGTATGAATCTAAGCATATTACCATATTCAATGACTGACCTTCCTCTACCCATTCAAGGGCTAAAAGAATAGTGACTAATTCTGTTGTAAAAACTGAAATATCATTAGATGTCCTCTTCTGTAAGCTAACTTTTAATTTTGGGATATATATTGATTAAGCTGTATGACCAGAGTTAGAATTCTTGGATCCATACGTATATATCCTGAGGACTGAGAAATATGCCTGATTTAAATATAGATTTACAATAAATTGATGAGGGTAGAATTCTCATTTTTAAAAATGTATTCAGTTGGAAATCAACTCCAGGCATAAGGAGATGTAAATAATAATTCACAATGGTTAAGTTTGCTACACTGAACAGTGTATGCTAACTCTGCTCAAATGACTTCAAGAAAGATTCGTTCATTCTGCTTAATGAAATTCAGTAAAATGATCCAATCTTCCCATTACTGCTGCTCAAATTTAAGAGGGTGGAGTTAGGGGTCAGGGTGTGTCAAAGGGGTGGCTGAGCTGGCGCTGACCCCAACACTACTTTATGGTCATCATCAAAAAACAAAAAAACAAAACCTAGTTTCCTAGAAATGCTGCAGGAGACAATGAAAACTGATTTTCTGTACTCTCCGTACTCTGATGTCTACTCACTCACATAAAATGAAGACAAATGATCACATGACAAACTGAACACTTTATCTGCCATGTTGACCAAAAAAACAAAAACAACCCTGAGTGTATTGTATATTGTACCAAATTAATAGATTTAATTGCTTAATGTGGTAATATTAACGGCATTAAATATAATTGATGTACATGTGCGTTACATTATAATTTTACTTTATACGTAATTGTAGACAGGACACTTAAACATTCAGCTTTACTACTCCAGCTTAGCTTTGGTTGATGCTAATCAATTTAATATTTTTATCTTTTTGAAACATTTTATATCATCAAATGATAACTTGTCAGACCCCCAAGTTGAAATCTCATAAAAACTCATAGCAGTTAATAAATCCCCATTTAATAAATCTTTTTTTTTTTCATACTTTCTTGCACCATGATATTATGTAAATAATATACAGTATATGGTTGTTGCAGTTCTGGTTAAACTGTATATCATTATCTGGACAATAACAATAGAACTGAAGATGAAGAACAATGTTACAGCTAGTTTCTAAAATGTTTCTGTATGTTTAGCACCTGTCTGTTGTGCAGATGATGGACGACTAAGACACAAAGACAAAAAAAGCATTCTCACATTTATTTGGGTCAAATAGAATGTCATTAGAAATAAAAATCTCGACTGATTTTGACTAGAGCTCAGATGGATGTGGCTGGAAATCGCCCTCCACAAAACACACAGTTCTTCCTCTCACATGGACACACACACAACACAGTGTACTATTAACAGGGTAGAAAATTTCTTGTTTGTCAGTCAGTCAGTGCATGAACCAGTAGAAACAACAGCAGGTGTAGAATTACTGTTTTACTGTCAAGCAATATGGTCAAGCACAAAAAACAGATGTAAGGGGCCTGTACTGGACTCAGGCACAGATGGTCTAGAGCGCCCTTGAGTGCTCCACTGAAATTATACTGTGGTCTGTTTTACTTGGTTATGTATACAAATCCCTGGGTATTAAAATAAAGCTCTTTATGTTTCACGATTTCAAATCGCATCGTAATGTAGTAAAAACAATGTACTGATAAAATTAACAGCAATAATCCTGGAAGCTGATGCGGACTGATTATCAAAAAAAGTTTGTCATCTTAAACAAGTGCATACAAAGAATTAGGAGTCCAACTTTGTGGGCCAGCTCAATTATATTATTATAATTTTAGACTATACTGATAGCTTCCCATTCAAAAAAATCGCTTCTGCTCAATGGCATACATCTTCCCTGCAGGCAGCTTTCTGAAGAACAGACTGTTGCCTCTGCTCATGTTGCCCTGAGACACACAAGAGGAGAAAAAAATTATCAGTTATATTTTCTGACAGTTTCTTCAAATGGTAACATTGCTAATGCAGTCATTCCTAATAATGAAGTGTCTTATTTAGTAGGTCACAGTAGAAAAACATTACCAGGTACTGTGGTCAACAAAACTTTTTCTGTTGCTCAAGATGTTCTGTCACTCATCCAGTTTAACAGATCAACTTATATGGATGACAAGAGAAACATCTTTATCTTAAAGGGTTAGTTCACCCAAAAATGAAAATTAGACTTTCTTCTTTCAGACGAATCCAGTCGGAGTTATATAAAAAATTGTCTTTGATCTTTCAAGCTGTTTAATGCCACTCAGGGGTGTTGCATTGCTTCAGTCCAAAAGAACTTAAATAAAAACGGCTCACACGGCTCCGGGGTGTGAACAAAGGCCTTCTGTAGCGAATCAATGCGTTTTTATAAGAAAAATATCCATATTCAAAACGTAATAATCACTTGAATCTAGCTTGCGCTCACTGTTGTAAACAGAAGCGGTTCCGAGTGGATGACGTATGAGGTCGGCTTTGAGCATGTGCCACTCAGAAGTGACGAACACGGAAGCGCAGGGGAGAGATCAAAACAAAACAATGGTCACTTATTAGAAGTACAAAACGAGGATTTGTAAAGAAGAATGTCGGAGGATTTCGATATAAGCCAAGAGGAGACTGGTTTTCCTTTGCTAAAGTAAGGAAACTTTGCTTCCTTTGATCCTGTAAACAAACGTTGGTTTTCACGAGACTCACCGGCGCACACGTAAAGCCGACCTCATACGTCATCCTCCCGGAACTGCTTCCGTGTACAACTGTTGGCGCAAGCTACATTAAAGTGATTATTACGTTTTGAATATGGATATTTTTCTTACAAAAACGCATCGATTCGCTACAGAAGGACTTTCTTCACCCCTCGGAGCCGTGTGAGACACTTTTTTTATGGATGGGCGATTTTATTCAAGTTCTTTTGGACTGAAGCAATGCAACACCCGCTGAGCGGCATTAAACAGCTTGAAAGATCAAAGACCATTTTTAATATAACTCCGACTGGATTCGTCTGAAAGAAGAAAGTCATATACACCTAGGATGCCTCGGGGGTGAGTAAAACGCAGCCTAATTTTCATTTTTGGGTGAACTTAACCCTTTAAGCAACAGGAAAAAAAAATAAAACAGATCCAGTTGACAAGAATACATCACTTCCAGGTTGTTTTAAGCAGTCACGTAGGTAAACGCATTATTACAGTAGTGTGCCGCTTTAATTCTATTACGCCTTTAATTCGATTAGTCTATTCAGATTCCAATGAACATTAGAAGGTTTAAGTTCAAGTGGAAGGTTTAAGTGGAAGAACTGAGACATTCAAGAAAAGTTAACAAAATTCAAATCCCCATTCCCAGTAACTCCTATCAAGAAAAATTGCTCACCTCTCGGCTCAGGTGACTCCAGCAGTGGAGCCAGTTGGGATAAATGGCAGCATAAGGTGGCAGACCTCCAGCCAGCCTGGGTCAGATCAGGAGAAACATTGCTTACAATTTATTATCCGTTTATAAAAATCCCTCCATTAGTCTTAAATATTGCAAGGACATACAGGTGATGTCATTTTCGGCAAAGGATAAGAAGTGAATAAATTAACTAGTCACAGAACTTGATCATTTGAAAGGGGTGAACAAGTATAAGATTACAAGCTTCTTATGAAGTTCTCTGTTCTCTGACTACTGACTCACTATTCATGCACAGTAAAATCTCCTTTAATGCCATTCACAAATGCTTCCACTAGAGTCTCACAACATCCCTTACCCACAGTTATTTACTGCCATCAGGTTGGACACCAATACAAATGGATATGTCAGCATACTTGCAAAAAACTGAGTAAAAGTCAAAAAGAAAGAAGTACAAAGGTAAAATATGTTAGAATGAGAGCAATAGCACAACCTAGTCAAACAAAACAACTCTCTATTGACACACTGGCAATAGGGTTGCCATTGGCTGATACATTTTTTATTTTACTTGCCAGACACGCACACAAACATATATACTGTATAAAGCAAAACATTTCTCTCCAATTTACTCTTTCAGCTGGCGTTTTCCAAACCAAGAGTTGTCTTGTGTTTTTTACTTCTATATTGTTAGATTACTTCTATATTGTTAAATTAGACACCTTTCTTATTTTTTATTCTTACAATTATATTATTAGTATTTTTAATACAATTTAAAGGTGTAGGAACAATCTGAAAAGTCCCAATCTCATCAGCTTCTCCTCAGAAAACAGCACAGCTTTTTAAGATTAAGTATATACATTTATTTGCAATATCATTTGAAAACATAAGAGCTAGAAACATCAGTCAATAAAGCATTTTTTTATTATAGAACATTAATAATTGGAACTGAAATGTGGCAACCATGTTTTAATGAAAATGTATAAATGCATATTTGTTATTTTAAACAGAAATTATGGGCTGGTGGTGGTGCTTGCGACATTATTCCTCATTTAATGTTTCTGTAAAAAATTGACTTACCCCGGTCACAGCTTGAGAGCAGTTTTTGATCTCTCCTGTATGACTCGTCTGAAACAGACACAACAGAATAATCAACTCAGCACATAACATGCAATTATGATTGATACTTGTGCACAACTGTTGTACACAAGTATGCAATGTACAGTATGCAATGATGAATCAGTAAATACCAAAAGATTAAAAGTATCTCACATACATAAAATGAAATTTTGTACAAATCTAGGGTCAAGACGTTTTGTTGTTTGAACACAAGTTTGTGTGTTTACATACCGAGTCATCTATAGCGTATGTGTTTATGAAGTGAGCAAGCATGTTGCAGATCCACAGGGAAAGAACATCACCCAGTAGACGAGGAATGAGGCCACTGTGGGTTGGCAAACACATAAATGCTAAAGTTAAAGTTACAAACACAAAGGGTTGTAAAATGGCCTGACAGCACTCATGAATTTTTTTCATGTCAAGCCTACTCAATGTTGTGCTATTTTTTTTATTTTTTATTTATAACTTAAAATGGCAAGTAGATTAGTAAAGTTGACAATTTTTCACATACATGCACTTTTAAAATGGTGCCATACATTAAAACAGTACAACTTTTAAAAATGCATGCTGAGGCAACCCATAGATTACCTCATTTGAAAATATGTAATTTTGCACTTACGCAAAAAACCCCAGGATTCCCTCTTCTCTGTAGATGGTAACTATGGAGTCAAAGACA
Source organism: Sinocyclocheilus anshuiensis (assembly GCF_001515605.1). NCBI lineage: Eukaryota > Metazoa > Chordata > Actinopteri > Cypriniformes > Cyprinidae > Sinocyclocheilus > Sinocyclocheilus anshuiensis. The sequence goes on along the minus strand of NW_015549559.1, from coordinate 2,606,021 downwards.
CCACTGGAAAGAACAAAATAAATTATTAAATGTGTGAGACAGAAAAGAGAACTGTCCCTGTAAAGTAAACAACTGACCTGTATTTGGCTTCTCTACCAATAAACTGGACCATGCATCTGAGAGTGACCACTGGGATTGGAAAAAAGACAACAGGTGACATTCACAGACTGAGAGAAAAGTGAGATTCAAATCACAAAATCTGTTATTTATTGTATTAACTGTATTTACCATGAAAAGGGTGTGTGACAATTGTAGCACACGAGCGTGCAATCATCTCTTTAGTGGTCTGAGAAGACAATAAAAAATGGGGGTGGGGGGGACATCAAAAACACACACAAAACATTTCACATCTCAGAAAACAATAACTGGTGCAAACATGAAAGTCTGTTTGCAAATATTTTCTACTTGTGTCATTCAGTCACATCAGACTTGTGACTGTGTGAACAGGCCTTGACTGATATACATGTAGGTAGGGCTGGGTGATAAAAAAAACGATAAAGATAATTATCACGATACAATTTTCCTCGATAAAACGGTAACAAGAGTTCGAAAAATGTTCGACACCCCTTTTAAAGAGGTGGTTGACTGTTTTTTTCTAGGCTTGATTGTGTTTATGGGGTGCAGTCTAATTTTTTGTTTGTTGTTGTCTCATACTTTTAGATACACTGTTATTTGTAAATGCTACTGCTTATGTTAACTTTTAATATACGGTTTTATCCCTATTTAGCTTTACAGTACGGCAACCGTTTGTTTAACGCTTCTCATAGCTATGTGAAAATAAGTGTATAATTGTAACAGTTCATTGCTGGAACAGGATTAAGAACCACTGCTTTAGAACACTGATTTTGAAACTTGTGAATCCATTAGAATCGTTAGAAGACAGAATCGTGATTCATATATGAATAGATTTTTACGTGCACCCCTAGTTTTCTCTTCCTTTTCTCTGAAGCAGCGCAGCATGGCCTCGCTGCCTTTTCCCGGGGGCGGGGTTTATCTGGGTTTGTGACGTCATGAACCCGGGAAGAAAAATCGCGCGAATATGAACGTGGTTTTGCGCAACTCGTCAGTGAACAACAGCTCTGTGTAGTTAATGCTGCTCAATGTGAAAGCCCACAGGTGATGGAGATTTACCGCTGATTACAGAACCGGCTTTACTGATAAGATGCGCATTAAATATCGCATGCGATTTATCGTGCAGCCCTAATGAAAATATTTCTTTTATTTGTGTTACTTATTTGATTTGGGGCTTGTTTTAAAATTTCAATTTAGTTTTGTTATTTACATTTACATTATATTTAAATTTTGTTATTTAGCAGACACTTTTATCCAAAGCGACTTACAAATGAGGACAATAGAAGCAATCAAAACAAACAAAAGAGCAATAATTAGCAAGTGCTATATTAGTATATTATTATAGTGTGATATTTCAATTTCACAAAGAAATGTGCAGCATTTTGTCCAAGCAATAATAAAAGGACACATTTAATGTACAATTTGTCTTAAATTGACAAATTTATTAAAAAAAATCGTGAATCGAATCGTAACTTGAGTGAATCGTTACATCCCTAATATCGACTGATATGAAATATTTTATTGTGATAATTTTTTTGGCCATATCACCCAGCCATACAAGAAGGTATGAAAGCTAGTCCAAAATTCTGCTTTAAATGTCTCACCTCATTTACTACATGTTGCAGAGAACCATCCTCTGCTTTCCGACTGCTTCCCAATATCTGAGAAGGTGAAGAGATGAGATACGTGCTATTATACTATCTCACACACAAATGTGCAACTAACTGCAGCAATGCCAGCCAAAGTTTAAAAAAATAATGGAAAAATAAATGGATTCAAGCACTAAAATAATACCTCTAAAAATAGTGTTCCTACCTCAATTTTTTCATCCTGGCATTTCTGTGGGTTATAACAAAAGGTTAGAGCCATTTAAAGAGTATAAATAACCTCTGTTTAACTGTGCCCAGCCAGATAAACACAAAAGTCACATTGCTACAGTCTGAACAGTACAACATACAGCCAGCAACACCCTGCACAAATCACGGTTAAAGAAACCTATCTAAAGGCTGGAAAACATTACACGGAATCATGCACTTTACTGATTTTGCAAATGGTTATAGAGGAAAAACTGGGCATCATAGACCAAACAACTAAGGATAACACACTACCAGACTTTCAGAACTCGTTTTGTTCTGAAAGTCTGGTAGTGTGTTATCCTTAGTTTCTCACTCAGAAACATGCACATTTCTTATCAAAACAGTCTCAAAAAAGGAAACCTCTAAAGAACCTGGTGTGCTTACCATACCTGCAAGACTTTACTGTGAACAATGGTGCCAATGGTCCCAGCACAAAGCCTTGGGGTGAGACCCTTAAACAGGCCTGATTTCCCATCGATCTTGATGATGTGTTTGGCTAAATGAAACAAATGTAAACGTGAGAGCTGCATGTATTTTCCAGAATTCTTAAAATCACATTCAAAATCAAATGGAGACCTGAATTAATGGCTACAGAAAAAAAAATGAATCAACAAGAACCAGATCATTGCTCGATGATCTTACCATATGCAAAGAGACCTGGAAGCTGGTACACTTGTCGACCAAACATATTTCTGCCTAGAGTAGGAGGAAGAGGTTCATGTCCAACCTATATTTACAGATACAAATAAGTTAGTGCACCAATAAATACAGGTGTGAATGTGACAAATTGATACACAATACATTTTATTGTGCCTGAAATAAAAAAAAAAAAAAAATTAAAAAAAACATACGACGGCACACAGTTCCCTCTTGCAGTACTGTTATATTACACAATATCTGACATGAAAGAAAGACAGTCTTTTGTATTATAACTCTAGGGTGAAAACGTGTGGTAATACATTAGAGGTAAACAATGTTAAATCTTGAGTATAGGCTTAAACCTCATTTAGCTTACAGAAGTAAAGCTGAATCAATTTACTTTCACTTCTACACAAATCAAATGGGGTGACATCTGTGCTTGCCTACTACACCATTTGTTATAAAACTGTAAATGTAGAACACACTGTCTCACACACACACACACGCACACAGAGAGACACACACGCACACACACAGACACACGTTTGTGTATGTATCCCATAACCTGCAATAAACTTTATCAATAACGTTAGCCGGAAACACAGACATGCATTACCACAACATTAAATCACATATGCTATCAAATATGCTATTCGCACTGTTTTCGGAGTACATATAACGCATTAAAATAGCACAACGTGTTGGTATATTTACAAAAATTGCTAGAAAAATGATTCCTGACAGACCTAACAGGCTGACCTTTCAGAGCATTAACTCACACTAGTTAGACAGCGGTCAACAACCCTGCTACTACAGCTAACTACACCCACAATGATGAACATCGACATCTTTATCCCTGTAAACTAATGTACTGCACACAGCGATGCTCATGTCTCAGAAGGCCACATTGTAATATGTATTAACCAGGTTACTGTTAATAAACGAACTGGCTAACGTTTATCATCACGCTATCGAAACTACTCGACAGCAGCGCGTGTGCAGGCGTGAACTGGCTGCTGCTGTCATTTTTGCGTGTATTGTGTAAATCCTACCTGAACTAAAACCTTGATGTACATAAGAGGGTGGGAAAGGACTGTTAATCCAGACCCAAGGAGGACTTGGCCACATGTGTCCGCCATTACCAAAACGATGCGAAACGTCCCCCTACTTGACAGAGAAGGTCCGTTGGTAATACGCGCAAAACAGTGTTGCCAGATCTCGCTAAAAACTGCCTAATAAAACTAGTCTTATAAAATAAGCCTAAAATAAGCGATTTTCCTCACGTACAATAGGCGATATCAGTTTTTTGCTGTAGATGTTTGCGTGATTTCGCTGGTCTGATTTTATAATTTTCAGCCCAGCATTTTGCAAACAAATTCAAATGTTTTGCAAACAGCCTACAACTGGCCTGCTAGCTAGCCTACAACTATATAAATCACACACACCTATGGGTAAAGAAAACTGAAACAGAAAGCAGCTCGAACAGCAGGTGGGGTAACTGACAAATGTGATTTTTGGTCGGCCATTATTGTACTACCTGGGCCAAGTAAGCCCTAATAAGAGACTTTATTCTAGAAAGAATAATAAAAACAATGCCTAAAAATTGCCACCCACGATTGCCTATATTTATAAGCTACTAGATAAAAAACAAGAACAATGTACTTATAACACGCGGACATGGCAACATTGGCTCATCACGTGATGAGGTAACTCGCGTACATAAGGTCACCTGATTGGGAGCGTTTTCTACATTCTCCGGCAGATGGCGCACTCTTACATCATATTAACAGCTGTGTGGGTCTCTGCTGTTTTGCTGGATTTTCGACTAGTTGAAGTAAAATGAAAGTATTCTATGAACAAAATATGATATGTCCTTAAAAGGTCGGCGCTGTTTGTCATGTAAATGAGAGTTATTTGACAGTTTGTAGTTTGTATTTGTAGTTATTTGTAGTCATATTTGTAGTTTGTCTTTACACCATCCAGGTAAGGCTACCCTGAGGTGATCGTGTTTGCTCCCAAGTCTGTGTATTAAGAGGCAATGCTCTAGAAATTCGATACTAAAATATGACCCACCTCAGCCCAGGGGGATCTGATGCTAGTCATGGCAGTGTATATATTTCATAATTTAATATTTAAATGTTATATTTTCATTAATTACTTTATGTTTCTATTCATAATTTTGTTTAAAACATGTCATTTTCAATTTCTGGAGAAAAAGACACCAGCTGAATAACTGAAGTACGGAAGTCCTAAGAGGCCATGGATTATTAATATTTTTCTTTCTTGTTTTCTCGTGATCACGACTTAATTTTCTCGCTCTCTCGACATAATTAAAGTTGCTTTCTCGTTATCACGACTTAATATTTTCTCGCTATCTCGACATAACAAAAGTTTTTTTATACAATGATTGTTTGATTTGTTTGATCTAACGTAACGAGCGCAGCGACGCGCATCTGATCGACAGATAAACCGTGCGCTCTTATACTGTATGTTATGGATATTTCAGCAAATTTTGCTTCGCTTAGTAATAACGTCGTCTACAATACATAAATATAGGCTAATCAATCACTGTTAATATTTTTTCCAGAGACAGTATGCTAAACATTTTGTTTGTGTAATGTTTAAATGGCCAAAGCAACACCGCAAACACAGGCGGAGCGCCTTTAAAAGGATGCAGAGAACTATTCTAAAATCTTTTAGAGCTGCTTGGATTCAACTCACTTTATTTTCCTTTTATTTGAAATAAAATTATATTTAATTTGTATTTTTATAAAATACAATTTTATAATTTTTATTTTCTAAATGTTTTATTAGTGATGTAGGATATGCTGTGACTGATATCACGTCACAGCATATGTTTAGCATACTGTCGCTGGAAAAAATATTAACAGTGATTGATTAGCCTATATTTATGTATTGTAGACGACGTTATTACTAAGAGAAGCAAAATTTGCTGAAATATCCATAACTGTCATGACTCTGGTCCGTGGTTTTCCGTCTGCTCGCCACCAGATGTTGCCTTCCAGTTACATTGACTTTCACATTACACAAACTGTTGCATGTCACCCCGGACTACATTTCCCATCATCCATTGCACTGATTACACACACAGCTGCAGCCAATCACACACCCTACGTAAGCCATGGACTTCCTCTCTCTCACGGCCGAGTATCGTTTAGTGCTTATCGCTCACCTAGTGATAGCTACTCTACGGAGCCAGTTCCCAGTCCTAGTTCCCAGTCCTAGTTCCCAGTCCTAGTTACTGTCATGACTCTGGTCCGTGGTTTTCCGTCTGCTCGCCACCAGATGTTGCCTTCCAGTTACATTGACTTTCACATTACACAAACTGTTGCATGTCACCCCGGACTACATTTCCCATCATCCATTGCACTGATTACACACACAGCTGCAGCCAATCACACACCCTACGTAAGCCATGGACTTCCTCTCTCTCACGGCCGAGTATCGTTTAGTGCTTATCGCTCACCTAGTGATAGCTACTCTACGGAGCCAGTTCCCAGTCCTAGTTTCCAGTCTAAGTCTAGTCACGTCGTGTTGCCCTGTTGCCTGTTTACTGATCTTCTGCCTGTTTTGGAATTTTCTGTCGTCTTGTTGCTTGGACTCTGTTTGCACCTCGCATGGATTATGGTTTGTCTGTTGGATTACCCGTTTGCCTTGCCCTATTGGATATTGTTTGCCGGAGCCTGATCAAGTTGGTCCTTGGATTATTCTTTTGTCTCGCCTGTGCCATACCTGTTTGCTGGTGTTTCGACCCTGCCTGTTTCTGACCATGTTTATAAATAAAGCTATGCAACTGGATCCGACCGTCTCTCGTCCCTGTCGCCCTGTTACAGTTACAAGCTTGGGATGCTGTTTGCAAAGAGTGTTTGTGTGTGTGTGTGTGTTCCACAAAGAAATGTAGAAAATACAAAAGATTACAACACTGTAGAACATCACTGATTTAAATTAGCCTATACACTTTACATATATAATCACATTTCTTATCAATAATGATTAACAATAAAAATAAGGAAAAGATGCACATTACAAATAGCTACATCGTTGAAGCGTGTCCTACATGAACACAACATCCCCGCTTATTAACTAACAATCATGTACTTTAAAGATACAGGTGCAAACAGAATACAGTGATGTCAACCTTGGTTTTAATAAGCAGTTAGTTTATGACACGGAATATTGCGGTGGTGAAACTGTGATGAGTCACGTATCTAGCAAGAACTTAACGCTACATAAAATAATCATATTGATTCAAGCATGTAACATTTATGAATTAATTAAAAATAAGTAATAAGTAATGAAAATTACTTAAGTCATGATAATGAGATCACGAGAAAATAACTTTCGTTATGTCGAGATCACGAGAAAACAAGAAAAAAATATATTAATAATCCATGGCCTCGGACTTCCGTACTGAAGGCTTTTTCCTTAGCATGATTCACAGTGTTTTGGCAATGAGGGTCTTTTCAGAGCCTTTATAAAGTTGAATATTGTGTATAATTTTGGTGCAGTATGAGCCTGAATGGGTTCATGCTTATGAGTTATAAATCTGGTCCTCAAGCTACTGTTTCATCAACTGTATCTGTACATCTCTGAATCATTAAATATTTCATAAATCGTCTTGAGATTGTCTGTAAATTCTAATTTGACAGGTGGTGGAATGAAATTTTAATGGAGAGCACTTGAGACTAAGCAAGGTGCTGGATTCATTTTGAACATTTGCACCAATGTGAAGTGAGTTGTTTCTTTTGATCTTGTCTTCAACAGGGATGAGATCTATACAGACATGTTTGTAACAGGTGAATCGGAGAATATTTCAATTTCCATTTCAGAATGCAAATGTGAAATATCAGATTCTAAATGACAGAATTTTTGAATAATCATAATGCACATATAGATAAAAGCTGCATTCTTATCAATAGCATGGAGATGCTCAACAGTAGTTTCTTACATTATGCAGTATACGGCAAAATGGTTTTCTTTCTCACAAAAAAGGGACCATAATGTTGCTTGTGCCTGTGCTCAAGCTAGAAAACTATTGAGATTATTAATGCAGTTTCAGGTTGTAGGCTTAATTTATCAGTGACCTCATAAGACAAATTTAAAGATATAAACATTTTTCAAGTTTATATGTGCACACACACACACACACACACACACACAAACACACACACATAAATATATGTTTATTATTTTATTTTACTTAAGCATTTATTTATTTTATGGATGCATCTTGTTCAAAACATATTATGTACAGTTTGAAAATGAGAAATTTCCTTTAACCCCACATGTATCTATGTTCGATCCAAAACAGCTTCTCATGATGTTCCTGTTGGTGGCGGTTGGTCTTCAGCTGAGCTCTTTTCAAGCCCAGAGCCACTCTATTGAGGAAAGAACAGACATGTAAATAATATGTCAAATGGAAAACAATATCAGTAGCAGCCTCCCACTGTGAGCTTTTTAATTTTTATTCAGGGGTTTCTAGCCAACATATGTTCAAAAGTTTATGCATAAACAGGATATCTTGGAAAAGAGCTATGAGGAGATTAGTAAGAAATTATCTTCAGTAATATGACTAATGGCCATGTTCAGTTTAATTAAAATCTTTGACTGTTTTATTAATACTTGAATAAACTAACACCGGTTCTCAGAAAGCAGCTACAATTAAATTGTCAGCTACAATTGAAAGGGCCAACAAACATGCAGATAAAAAAGCAAAAATGCAAAAGTCCTTGCCTTAAGTCACCCTGTACTACATCATGTAGTATTCGAATGTTTGCTGCTGGTTGATACGTACAACGAGGCATCAGCAAGGCACAAAATTGCATTCCATTACCTGCAGTATTGAATTTTATATGTTTGAATCATTCCATTATATGTTATCCATATGTATTACTTTTTTGTGAGTCGTTGCATTGGAGGTCAGACTGTGTCTTTGGAACATGCTGGATGCATCTCACTGAATATGCAGCATGAGTTGCTTCATGCACTGGGCTTTTACCACGCACAGAACCGCAGTGACCACGACAATCATGTCCAAATCCTTTTTAAAAACATATTTCCTGGTACATCTGATTAGTACACATTTCTTAAGCAGGTTGTGCTTTACATGGTAGTTGCAAATCTTCTCAATGAGGGTGGAGAAGCATTTGCTGTTAAATGCTGCTAAAAGTCACTAAAGTTTGTGCTACAAGGGAGTTTTTAAGCAGAAATAGGAGATTATAGCATTTATGATTTTTAATATGACTGAATATTATTTTTGTATATTTTTATTCACTGTAATAGGGCAGGAGCACAACTTTGACAAAATCAAGACTAACAACCTGGAAACTGCCTATGACTACAGCACTGTGATGCACTATGGATGGCAAGTCTTCCTGTAGTGTAGTCAAAAATATATATCTTCTCTGGATACCCCCCAAAAAATCTGGGAAATAAGTGTTGTGACAACTACAGGTTGTGACAATTGTGCCTCTGGAATGTGTTTGATTACTTGAGTGTGTGTGCTTATGTGGTTTCAGGTTTGCCTTTTCCAAGAACAAACAGCCAACCATTATCCCTATTCCTGACAGTAACGTGTATACTGGGCAAGCTGAGAAAATGAGTTAAAATGATATTCTGCGTATATTAACAGACTCTACTGCAGTATGTTTCAAGTCCTTCCTTCTCTTATTAATTCATTTAAAAGAAAATTTTGAAATCTTTGTCCTTACATTCTATAGGTTACCTTGATAAACAAATGCATTCATATTTTTGACTGTATACATATTTTTCAGAATGGCACAGACAGGAGCTTGTGTGTTATCAAACTTAGAAAACTGACATTGATGTTTCCCTATTCTTATAGGTGATTTAAAGAAGACAAAATACTTTACAGATTCAGTTTAGGTGTTTTTGATTAGCATCATTTTAGAGTTGGGTCTGTTTTTAATTATCAAGTGAGGATCGCAACTTTTCAGGTAGTCTGGCATGTAGATGAGTAAAAATTTTCTAAAACATAACATAACATTTCTCTTCCTCTGCCTTATGGTTTGTATGCCAGTTTGTATACACTCTAAAAAATGCTGTGTTCTTTCAACCCAACTTTGGGTCAAATATGGACTAACCCAACTTTTGGGTTAAAAATTTAATGTAAAAATTTAACCCAACGGTTGGGTTAGTCCATATTTGACCCAAAGTTGGGTTGAAAGAACCCAGCATTTTTTAGAGTGTAGGTTGCTAACCCCTAACAGAGCCATATATGGGTTATTCTACACTGAGAGGTTGTGCAAGGTCCTCTTCTTTTGAAATGAGGGTCTGTTAAATGGTGAAATTTGATGTAGCAAATGTTTCAGAGAAATCTTTAGAGATTCAAGTTTTACACTATAAAAACAGACAGATTTACTAAATGACTACTAAATTTACTAGATTTCCTAACATTTCTAAGTTCATTTTATTCAAATACTACTGAAAGTTCATTGTTCTTAATAGAAAAAATGTTGTGTGAACTTATTGTGTGAATTTGTGTGATTTGTGAAGTTGTGTAAATGTAACTGATTATATTAAGCTTAACTCAGACCACTAGTGTAAAGAGACTCTGGGTGTGCATCAGAATAACTTGGTGTGCCATATTTATTGTCAGATAAATGTGTAAAAAAAACGACTCTGCGTATCACTAACGTTACAGAATAGACTGGGCTGATGTGTAAAACTATACTCAGGCTCGCCACATAACCATAAAACTATCAAATATAACTATACAACTCAGGATCGCCAACAACATAGTCGTAACACAAACACAGTACCTTTAAAAGTGCCTGTAACCATACAGCCTATGAATGAATGATAATGCATATTTTTAATTAAAGAGAACTTAGAGAGCGTGGGCTGCTTTTGGTGCTTTAATTTGTTTTTCAATAATGAGGTCTAAGTTTAAGAATACACTAGAAGTTAAAATTGTAAAAATGTGTATTTTTTCTCTATTTAACATTAACTTACAGTAGTGAAAGACTTCTTCCCTCAGGTAGATTGCATGTTTTCTTGCCTAGCTGGATGTTGTGCTCATGATCAATAATCATATTCGTATGGTCTGGTGGTCATACGGCGTAGGCCTGCGAATACGGGGCAAACTGCGTTCCGTATAGCTTTCATTCAGAACGCTTCTTTGATGCCTTAAAAATGGGACGATTCCGTATTATATGGAATGGTTGGCAACCCTACCTGTTCATGCCGGTGTTGTGACAAATAATGCTACCTATCAGATTATGCTACCAACACGTATTTATCCTACTGTAAGGGTAGGTTTAGGGTTGGGGTAGGTGTACAGTCGTGGCCAAAAGTATTGGTAGTGACATACATTTTGTGTTTTGCAAAATTAGCTGCTTAAGTTGTTGTGGTGTTCATTCACATTGTTTCTACAAGTATTGGCAGTGACATAATCTAGAAACAATGTGAATGAACACCACAACAATTTAAGCAGCAAATTTTGCAAAACACAAAATTTATGTCACTGCCAATACTTTTGGCCACAACTGTACATGTTAATAAAGCCTCACACCTTAATATCATGCTGGAAGCAAAATCTGATAGGTGGCACTTTTCGCTATCGAATTTTGCTACCTCCCATTAAAACAGTGGGTAGTACAATTCGCCAACGAAAAATGCTACCCGTACCCCAACCCTAAACCTACCCTTACAATAATGCAAATACAGTAATTATGTGTTACATTCGTGGTTGTGGCTAGAACGGATACAGCTACAGGAAACCAACAATAAATAATTTTTTTTCTACCTATTAGATTGTGTTTTATTAAAGTCTACATCTACCCCAACCCTAAACCTACCATTACAGTAATGCAGATACATTAAATATTGTTGTTCAGCGTGAGAAAAAGGACGCAATATTGATGTGCGCATGCGCAGTAAACCCTGGTAGGACAATCTGACGGTAGGATAAAATGTCAGGACACCGGGCCAGGGGAAGGAGAAGCATCCTCATCAGGTATAACGTAGGCCTTGTAACAGGTGTCCTGACATTTTATCCTACCCGTCAGATTGTCCTACCAGGGTTTACTGCGCATGTGCACATCAATATTGTGTCCTTTTTCTCATACTGATCAACAATATTTAATGTATCTGCATTACTGTAATGGTAGGTTTAGGGTTGGGGTAGATGTAGACTTTAATAAAACACAATCTAATAGGTAGAAAAAATTATTTATTGTTTTTATCCCTGTACTGTATCCCTTCTAGCTACAACCGCAAATATAATTACTGTAGGCTATTTGCATTACTGTAAGGGTAGGTTTTGGGTTGTGGTAGGTGTAGACGTTAATAAACCATAATTTTACAGGTAGCATATTTTCTGTTGTCGAATTTTACTACCCACTGTTTTAATGGGAGGTAGCAAAATCTGACAGCGTAGCACAAATCGACAGAACACCGGCACACCCTAGCACACCCGTGGCTACGCCATTGACTCAGACTAAATGAGTTGCTTCCGATTTCATTTTCCCACAGCAAGCTTCGAAATAAAATGCTGAAAGAATTTTTTTTGTTTGTGTGTTTTTGCACAAGATTAATAAGGGGAAGATTTGTTAGTGTTTAATGCTCTGTTATGTTGGGATTTTAACAGGTTACTGTTTTTGAGGGGTTACCATTGTGGTGAAGAGTATAGCCTGCACGTTAAGACGTTTAAGACGTTTATTTATTTAAATAAATAAATAAAACCAATGCTTTTGCAGGCTACAGCGTGGCGGTATTCTCTTAATGTTATTTATGACTAATGCATGCTTGTGTTATTGCTAGCTACTTAGCTAGTAGTTAAATGAGCGAGAGAGAGAGAGAGAGAGATGTTAAAATTTCAAATTTGTTTTATGCAATTTAGTTAAGTTTTAGCTACATAAAACATTTGAGTGAATTTACAGTTTAATAGTAAGAAACATTCTCTCTTTTTGTGAACTTAAACCATTTAAGTGCATAAGTGGCAAAACACAGAAACTGATTTAGATCTCTTATGTTGCAAATGATTAGTATTTCAAATTTAAATTTTTGAGTAGTGGCAGCTAAAGTTTGTGAAGAATAGGAGAGTTTAGTAGACATATTTAACATTAGTTTATTAATCTTTAAATAACTATACTAAATATACAATTGTTGATTGTTAGTAGTTCAAAACGTGTTAACACTCTGGCTGAGAGTTAGTTTGGCACGTTTAAAAATATTTTTTTCTAAAGGAACATCTAAAGAAGGTTTGTGCAAGGTGTCTATTGAAATATTTCAACATACTCTTTAGGAAGAAAAGGTTAATCAAATGACTCAACATCTGGTTAGCAGTAAACCAGAGACATACAAGCTTCCTCTTTGTAAACCAGGTTTGTGGTCTGCTGTAGGGAGGAACTGCAGTTTGAAAATGCTATTGCTGTTGTTTTCCCACATCTTACAACATAAAGATATGAAGAATAATGGTTGATTGTGTTGCAGTCTTAATAATTATACAGACATACCTAAAAAAATAATTAGTAGGCCTATGTAAATGGAGCTTAGATAAAATCGGAGTTTTTCCATGAGTGCAGACCTCCTTTTGGACAGTTATTTTGATGACGAGTTTACAGTAAAATACTGATATATATACCGATTTTACATAAACACACACACACACACATATATATATTAGGGCGCAAAAAAAAAAAATATATATATATAAGATTTTAGTCATTCCACTTAAGTCAGACATCAAATGTGCAAAATATTTCAAACAATTAATAATGTCTGCCAGTTCCACACATAATGCAATATGTCAGAGTCGCAAATAGGCATATAAGTTTTAACAGAACAAAAATACAAATAACAAGTTTCTAGCACTGTTGGATCATTTTTTATTTACAGTTGTGCTCAAAATTATTCATACCATTGATAAATATGATCAAAGAAGGCTATGAAAATAAATCTGCACTGTTTATCCACTTGATCTTTCATTCAAAAAAAAATAGTTGAGTCTTGGGGTCAGAAAGCCTAAAAAAAACAAAAAACAACAACAATGTTGTTTGGGAGGGTTTCAAGAAAAAACTAGAAAATAAAATGCTCTCATCCAAAAACAAACTCCAGCATATTTATTTGCTAGACATGACTAGAACTTTAAACGGGACTGGGTTCAATGGTCAGATGAAACAAAACAAAAAATTAGCTTTTTAGCAGCAAACACTCAAGATGGGTTTGGTGCACACAGGGATAAAAAAGTTTCATGTGTACAATGAAATATACTGCTGTACAAGCTTCTGCCCTGGCCAACCCAGTTCCCTGAGCTGGACCCTATAGAAAATGAGTGTGGTGAACTGAAGAGAAGAAGCACCAACGTGCAGCTGGAAATCTGAAGGGTCTGGAGAGATTCTGTATGAAGGAATGGTCTCTGATCTCCTCTCAGATGTTCTCTAAACTCTTCAGGCATTTTAAATTTCCCATTTTAAATTTCTATTCTCCAATTAAAGGTTAGATTTTAGTAAATAAAAAATACAAATAAAAATCTAAAGGATTGATGATACAGATTAATTTAAACTGCCTTCTTTGATCATATTTACCAAGGGTATGATTCATTTTGAGCACAACTGTACAACCCATACTTGGAATTTGCACACATATAGCAGTGAGTAGTGAACACACACACACACACACACACACACACACACACCCAGAGCACTGCACTGCCTGGGAGCAATTGGGGGTTCAGTGCTTTGCTACAGGGCACCTCCGTTACGAGTATTGAGGGTGGAAGAGAGCATTCACTCCACCCACCTACATTTGCTGCTACTACTGGGAATTGAATCCATGACCTTCGGCTTATAAGTCTGACTTTCTAACCATTAGGCCACAACTGCCCACCGCCATTTTGTCATGAATGACTGTGCAGACTGCAGAGCGTGGTGTCAAGCTGAGTGCTGATTACATTGATGCAGCCGGATCAGAACAGAATTATCAGAACACTCTGCAGGTGGTTGAGGCAGACCGGAAACTGAGGCATAACCTAAGGAAGAAGAATGTTGCAAACAAGAGTGCTTGATATGGGCACATGGCAGTTGTGACCTAATGGTTAGAGAGTCGGACTTGTAACCTGGAGGCTATTGGTTCGATTCTGTGGGTGCATGGGGGGAGTGAATGAACCTACAACTCAATACCCTCTTCCACCCTCAATACCCACTCTCAGCTTGACGCCACACTCTGCACAGTCATTCACGACAAAATGGCGGTGGCAGTGGGTAAACAAGTAAAGAAAGTAAATAAATAATACATGAGCAAGGCACTGAACCCCCAATTGCTCCTGGGTGCCGCAGCAAAAACGGCTGCCTACTGCTCTGGGTGTGTGTTCACGGTGTGTGTGTTCACTACTCACTGCTGTGTGTTTGCACTTGGATGGGTTAAATGCAGAGCATAAATTCCGAGTATGGGTTACTGTACTTGGCTACACGTCACGTCACTTTCACTGTTTTACAATATGAAATTACAATGATTTTTGCCGACTTTTGATGTTTTGCTGTCAAAGAATGTAATAAGTCATATACTAGGTTTGGTAATATTGCAATCACAAATTTAACCATATCAAAAAAAAAAAAAAGTGTCTAATGATAGATCAATTCTATAATTTACATATATAAATAAATAATTGAATTCATACATAACAATATAGTCTCATACATTGTCAAGAGGCTATTGCAAAGTTTTAGAGTCGTATAGAAAAAGGGTCTACCTCCTCTTGTGGATTACCGCACATCCATCCACCTAAGGTAGTCCCACCCTAAAATAATAATTTACTACATTACAACAGAAATAAAAATAATGCATTCAAAACTGAACTACTCTGCTTTTGTGGTAATTTGCAAGTGGATTTATGAAAGCTGGGTTACGACACAGAAAAAGGAAGTTAAGGCTCTCAGAAGACTATATAACTCCCAGCTCTGTTTGATCCATGACAGTTTCTGAGAAAGCTCTCATCATGTATCTGTTGGTGGTGGTCATCTCTCTTCTGCTGAGCTCTGTTCCCACGCAGAGTCGTCCTTTTGAGGTGAGAACAGAATATCTAAAATGGAAAATTATACCATCAGCAGTTTTCCATTGGGAGCATCTTTTCGTTTTTTACCAAGGGTTTCTAATATACATGTGTTTAAAATCCATAAACAGGATTTAATCGAAAAGATCTCTGGGAAGACGGGTAAGATGCACAAAAAGAAAAAGATACTTGTAATTTTGTAGTTTATTATTATTACCTATTTACTGATTCATGTCTCAGGTAACATCACTGAGAAAGATGATATGCCAGTGTCAACTATAATTGAGACCAACAAACATGCAGGTAAGAGTATGAAAGCTATATTATTTAATACTACAGACACATCTTGTGTGTAGCAATTGACGGCAAAATCCTCGGCTTCCTTTATCCTTTAAATAATTGTATTATCAGAATCAACAGACTGAATTATTTTGTGCATTATACTATACCGCACAGGACAAGGAATGGATGGGCCCTTGATCACGTTTGGAGACATCGCCGTACCAACAGGGCTCCAGAATGCAGATCCGTGCACGGCTCGTGGATGCAAATGGAAGAGAAACAGAAATGGATTAGTCTATGTGCCCTACGTGATTGCCAACCAGTACTGTAAGTGACAACGATCACTACTTTTGATTTTATCTCATTTGTGTCACATGTTCTGTTTAAGAGTTTACTCCTGCTACAGCTCCAGATGAAATACAAGTGATTAAACGAGGCTTACAGTCCTTTACGGAGGTTTCCTGCATTCGATTCGTACCACATGAAGGGCAGAGGCACTTTCTCCACATACAATCTGATGCTGGGTAAATCTCTGGATTTAGGGCTTCTTTTTGTCCCATTTTTGTATATATAGTAAATGTGCTTTCCCAAAACATAAATATACAACCTGATTGCTGATGTGTTGTGTGTGATCCACAGTTGCTATTCATATTTGGGGCGCCAAGGGGGAGGACAGGTTGTTTCACTCCAGCGTCCTGGGTGTGTCCATCACTATATTGTTCAGCACGAGCTCCTTCATGCTCTCGGGTTCCATCATGAACAGAACCGCAGTGACCGTGACAATCACATCAAAATCCTTTTTGAGAACATCATACCTCGTATGTTTCTTTAGAAAAAAACAAAGAATAAGAAAACAAAAATGCATAATACATGGCATGTTACATTTAGTCACAATAATTGCAGTCTAGATTGAATTTCACTGTGTATTTACCTGGTTTACATTTATAGTCTTTAATACTTTTCTGTGCACTGTAACAGAACAGGAGCACAATTTCATGAAAAGAAATACCAATAATCTGGCAACCCCCTATGACTACAACTCTGTGATGCATTATTCAAGGTAAGTGTTCTTGTAGTTCAGTGCAAATTTTATCTATCTATCTATCTATCTATCTATCTATCTATCTATCTATCATCTATTTATTTATAAAAACTTAATCATCAGTGCTTAATGTTGCTTATTTATGTGTGTGGTTTTAGGTATGCTTTCTCCAGGAACAATGAGCCAACTATGGTTCCCATTCCTGATAGCAACGCTGTGATTGGTGAAGCTAGAAATATGAGCCCCAATGACATCCTGCGGATTAACAGACTGTACTGTGGTATGTTAAGCCTTTACTATCATTTGAATTAAAACAGCTTTTGTGATTCTCTGCTGAAAACACCACCTTAGACCACCATGAATTTACATGCTGTTCACTAGCAATACTTACCTGGGGCCAGTTGCATAAACTTAGCCTCTACGTTAAGACAGAGACTTAAGTATGAATTTGACCAACTAGCTGTTAGCCAAGGAGTAATCAGTCTTATTTTTGGATTCAACTTAGACTAATCTATGCTTTTATGTAACTGAACTAAAAATATATATATATGACCAGTTTTAAATAAAAAAAAAAAAATTAGATGACTAACTTGTAAGCCTAGTCTAAAACTTTTATGCAACTGGACCCCGTCTACCAGAATGTTTTTTTTTTTAATCTTGCAGGCTAAATTAGTAAAACAGGCTGGTGGTCTTCACAGTGAAATTTATAATTATTGTAACTCTTGTCATAACAAAATCATGTCTTTCTTTTCATGTTAATTGATATTTTTTCTCTCTCAGGTTGAAGTGCTGCCAGGCTGTATGAAGGATGTGTTTGATGACAGTGTTCATCTTCTTTTTTAGCATTTTTTAAAGTTTCCTTTTTCGCACCACAGTTTCAAATGATTTGACTTAATCTATCTTTTAAAATTCAGAGACCTTTAAAAATCATTTTACAATGTTCCAGTATCAAAAGTTTGTAACAAATCAAAAGCTGCAAATAGTGTGAACTCAAAATGCTCTTTAAAACAAGACATTGCTTTAAAAAAATAAAAATAAAAAATAACTCTCCTACGATTGATGGCTTCTGTGACATAATTGTTGTTTATTAACCAACTTATGTTTATAACATAATGTTTTATGTAGATACATTTTCTCTTTCTCTTTTTTGGCTTTTGGTAATCCTTTTGCAGTAGTGGTGAATGCAATCAACATTAGTGTGTCCTTGTCTTGATATTAATATCAGTAGTTCATGCGTAAGTAAGAACCAAGCACTACATCCATAGTACTGTATGTACATCAGTAAAATTACTGATACAATAACCATAATATGCTCTCAATGCAAAGAGCAATACCACATTCTCCAAAAAAATAGCAGCAGCATCTTTATATGACATAAAAAACCTACATAAATGAAACTTTCAGCAATGATTATCTCATTATTATCTGGTAAATTCACACAGCCTTCTATGATCTATATTCTCATTCATTCACTGGTCACACTAATTTACATTATTTCCGAGAAACACAGATTATAACATGAATAAATAAAACCACTCAATGAACCACTCAAAGTTGTCTGAATCAAAATTTTTGGCTTTTACAGAGATGTTAGACACAAATATTGCATATTTTGTGTAGTTTTTGAAAGGCTTTTAATAAAAAGGCATTTCCATATTTGTGTATCACACAGTGCACAAAATGAGATTTACTTCTTCCTAAATGTCACATACAGTAAAATAATTTACCATCAGATGGCCCTTCCTCTTGACATTACAAATATTTGATGGGGTGTAAGCATTGCTTAGCACACACATATGAAAGAAACGTGATTTTTGAGGAAGACAGATGTAGGTATAGGAAATGACAAAATGTTGAGAAATGAAATGTAAAGTTCTGCCCTATAAAGGCAAAATACCTTAACTCGCTGGAGTGTGGAACTGAGAAAAATTACTTTTTAATTTGTCCAGCCAAATTAAATATATAGGGCACTGGAAATCTAGCAATTAGATGTTTTAGTAATGAAATTTATGTACAAAAAAAAATATTGAGCTCAAACTTGATTTTCAACCCTATTTTGAGGTTACTGTACTCTGCCTCAAAAAAAAGTGAGATGTCACGCCAAGGCAAAATGCAGAAACTTCCACATTATCAATACTTGGTGGCTGATCACCATTTACAAAATCATTATAGTTACACCTGTATAAAATCTAGTGATCATGGGCTATCTCATAGACTATAACATATAATGTGACTATTAATTGTTTTTCTGACCTTGACAACCAGAAAAAAAGTGAAACATGTGACTGGGTACCGTTTTGCAACCAATGTATTGGCAATGTTTACTAACGGTTAAACATGATGTGAGTGGATACCATTTTGCAACCAATGTATTGGCAATGTTTACTAACGGTTAAACATGATGTGAGTGGATACCGTTTTGCAACCAATGTTTTGGCAATGTTTACTAATGTTTACTAAAACTCACAAAATGTTCACTTTTACAGATTAAAGTCACTTAGTAGACTTCTTTCACAAAATTGCACTGAGGCACAGGAGTGGATCAGAAGTTTACTTGGAGGACACTTCATCAAATTTAGGCTCAGGGAATTTGAACTCAGGGAAGGAAGACAGATCACCACCACCGTACAGCCGCTGCAGTTTAGTTAGTAAACATTTTAGTAAAAGGACGACTTGATGTGAACGCCAGTAAGTAGCAATAATGCTTGTGGATTAAAAATCTCCGATGACGTTCATTGCCATGGATTTTATTGGGTTACAAGAAAAGGTTGGATATGGATTTAATTGCGGACTGTTACTGATTTTATGTGTGATCATACTGCATGCTACGCTGTCATTCACAGCATTCGAGTCCACACGCGTGCAACTAGCCCTAAAAAGGACAAACCCATAAAGAGACATCAGAAAATTAATTTAATGCTATTTTCCATCTTATTGGGACTCAAATAATACAATTTCATGATTTTTTTCCAAAACTTGACTCTTATATTTGATTTAAATGTTTGTATCCCCTAGGATACGTTGCTCCTTTGGGGGTATAAATTCACTGGAAACAGAACACTTGTTTATCAATGCTTGTTGCAGCATGGTTGTAATTCCTGAATGTTTTGGAGTACAGACCTAATGTTGGTCTCTTTTTAAAGAAGACACATAACAGATTATTGCTGAAGTGAAAGCATTTCAAGAATTTCAAGAAAGTATAAAAAAGTTATAAAAGTTTAAGTTTACAGTAAAGATAATGTAGTATAGTAATTGTTTTTATTTTATATAAAATAAATATTTTATAAAATATGTTGCATTCTAAAATTGCTATAAAATCAAAGCCATATGTCTAACCGATTTATGTTCCAAATTTGAAGTTGATATCACAAATATTGTGGTTCCTGTGAGATTTTCTTTGGGCACTATACTAAAAAGAACCACTGGGTTACACCCAAACTATTGAGTTTTTCTAATGCAGTTTTCTGTCACAAATCAATCATTTTCTGTCACAATATCACATCTATTACAAAACAGTCACCAAATATGGAATCTTGACTGTCAAACCTTTCAAACGATATGTGCTTTGTCAAGATTACAAAAAGATTTGATGTTCTAAAACACAAGCCACAAAGTCACACAGTCTATATGTATGTTTTATATCTTGATTTATACCCCTAAAAGGGCGACGTATCCCCTGAGATACAAACATTTAGAGACAGATTACAAAAAATATAAGCATTTAATTTATAAAATTTCAGTGTAATCCTAATAAGTTAATGCTGAACAACAGCTTTTTAAACAGGTAAGTCCCCTCCAACGTGTGTAAATATGTGAACTACATCAACTTTTATCGGAGGGTGAGTAGATTTCCCACTATTTAAACCATGCAGGTTTAAATGCTGCCAGTGAGCTAAGCAAAGAATGGAGAAACAAAAGTCACCTCATCTAAATATTCACAACAAACACCCTTTCAAGATGAAACCAAGAAATGAGACCTACGCTTTCACTGCTTCTCCCCACAGCTTCTCAAATGTTTGTATCCCCCAGGATACGTCACCCCTTTTAGGGCTAGAAGTGGGTAGCCCCAGACTGACAGGCTGGCACTGAGTAAATAATCTGCATTATAAAAAAATAAAAATAAAACGGAAAACTTTAAAGATTTTTTACGATTACTTATTGTTGCCAAGTTATCTAGTCTTTGCTTGTTTGTTATATGGTGCAGTTAGATAGCGATCTGTCTAATTCGTTTGTCTAATGAAGTGCTTCAATGACAGATGTATGAAATTACACAGGTTACACCGTGTGTACAAACGCGGCAGACTTTAATGGACAGTAAAACAAGGCAGAATACCATAGGCTATAACTCCAGGCCGGCACAGTAACTTCATATTGACGCACTGCTAAACAAAGGCAGAGTAGCTTACCGTAACTCAATTTGAGCGCTCCAAAACAAAGTCAAAGACCGGTAACTGGTATATGTTGTTCTGCCTTGGGTTTCTCCTTGGCTTTTCGAAGTTACTGTTGCTAAGACAACCCATTATTTTCTCGAAGAAAAAACAACAACAACGAATTTGACTCAATATAGGCTACTTATCCACATGATCCAAACGGTCTTGAATGCCTCAAATCAGTAACTCATTTTCGACCAAAAACGAAGTTATGGCCTTTTGCCTTTGCACGACAGAGTTATAGGCTACATAGGTTACAAGTTTTTCAGTTTCAACCAGAAGAGTAACAAAGTACGCATGTTGCTTAGGGCCCCCTAAACACCAGGGGGCCCTTGCTCTCAAAGATTATTTAATTTTATTTAATTTTAGACTTAATTTATTTTTTGATTTTGGCCAAGGTTATGAAAACATGAATGTTCCTTTCCTTTTTTCTTGTAAGCAACTTTTTCCAAAGCAACTTACAAGAGATACATTGTATCAGTTCATACTTTCCAGAGGAATCAATTGTTTACTGTTTTAGGATATCTATCTATCTATCTATCTATCTATCTATCTATCTATCTATCTATCTATCAAATGTTCAATTGATTTTCTTCTGACAAATGAAATACATTATTTACAGAGCCTAATCATTAACCTGTAGACTGAATCATTTTTTATTATTAGGCATTGGAGTATTGTAATTATTATTACTGTCACTCAAAAACAGGCATGCTGTTGCTATGTTGAGGGTTCTCTATTTCCCGATTGCTTTGGTGCATTCATGCAATTCATTATGTACATTTGTCTGCGGTTTCCTACTTTATCAGTTGCTAATGTCATGTTGCTCAAAATGCATTATTTAGTTCACTGTATATAGTTCTCTGTGCAATAGTCTTACCCCTCAAAACATCTAGTCATTAGTTAATCGTATAAGCAATTAAATGCAAAATGGTTGATCTAGTTGTCATAAACTGTCAAGCATATTTTTTTTACACATTTCTATTAGTCTTTTTGTAAATTTGCCATGAAATGTGCAGGCGAATCTTGACTTTCACTAATGAAGAGAATTTAGATCAACCAATAACAAACCAGTTCTCAGAAATAGCTCAAAGGTGCATCTCATGAACCTTCAACTGGAAAGCATATATAGACAGAGGACAACACAAGAGTTACAAATTCCAACAATGGATGAACATCCAGGAAACGATCAGGGTCAACAGCCGAGAGGAAGAAGAGGAGTAAGGATGCATGGTGGAAGGGTACAGAGGCAAAACAGAGGAAGAGGCAGAAGAGGGCAAGGACAGCGGCACATATCAGATGAAATAAGGGCCACTATTGTGGACCATGTTGTCAATCATGGCCTTACAATGGCTGAGGCGAGGCAAAGGGTGCAACCAAATATTGGGAGATTGACCGTATCCTCAATAATTCAAACATTTCGTAGAGAGAACAGGCATGTCAACCAATGTGCAATGTATTGTTATACTGTATACTTGCTGTAATGATTCATAATACAGTGTTCATTTGTATTTTGCAGCATACAGCAAATATATTTTATACAGATACAAACTGCAACACACAAACACACACATTTATTTATTTTTTAAATATATTTGTGTGTTTGCACTTTTTTCTGTTTTATGTGCAAAATCATGTATTTCGCATTTCTGCATTTCCCATGTGTACAGGTAAAATATCTATGTACATACAGCAACATTTCATAGTGACCTGTACACATTTCCTATGGCTGTAGAAGAAAATAAAATACATGCAATATGTATAAATTTGAGGTAACTGTACGTTGTTCAAAATGAAAATGGATGTAATTCATGAAACAATTTTTGTGTGTTTTGGGATACAGCGTATAATGGAATTGGAGTCAAGTGAACCAGCTCACAACTTCATATATGTGGACGAGGCTGGCTTCAACCTGACCAAAAGCAGAAGGCATGGTCGAAATGTCATCGGCCACAGAGCTACTGTTGAGTTGCCAGGCCAACAGGGAGGAAATATCAGTATGTGTGTTGCCATTTCAGAGAACGGCGTGCTAACTCACATTCCCCGTATAGGGCTATACAACAGACAGCATCTCCTCACCTTCTTAGAAACCCTCTACAGGACTCTCATCCCTGATGATGAGAGGGGTCCATTCCGAGATGATTTACCAAAGTACGTGGTAATTTGGGATAATGTGAGATTCCATCACTCACACGCCATTAGGCAATGGTTTGCGACCCACTATAGGATGCTGATGGAATTCCTCCCACCTTATTCCCCATTCCTTAACCAAACTGAGGAGTTCTACTCAACATGGAGGTGGAAGGTCTATGATCGCCACATACTCAGATGACCCTGCTGGCTGCCATGGATGTAGCCTGTGAGGACATCACAGTAGACGCCTGCAGAGGCTGGATAAGACATTCCAAAAGATTTTTTCCATGTTGCTTTGCAAGGGAAGATATTCGTTGTGATGTAGATGAGAATCTGTGGCCCGACAGACTGGCACGTCAGGAGGTGTAGCCATTCCTCATACAGTGCTGTATGCAAAAGCAAAGTTCTGCCTAAGGGGTGTTTTCTGTATTTGCCTTTCTAATTTTGTATTTTCGCCTTAAAGCTTCATTCACAACATTCACAAATGTTTACAGAACAAGCGGGAACCCATTACCATTGTGTATGAAATGTGCTATATAAATAAACTTGCCTTACCTTGCCTTTGTGCCCATACTACTTTTTCTTTTCTATATCACAATGACGTTGTGTGTGTGTGTGTGTGTGTGTGTGTGTGTGTGTGTGTGTGTGTCTGTGTTTTTTTTGTCAGACCACTAGTAAAAGTGTAACTGTGAATCCTATCCAGTCTCTTTCAATCAATATCCCACATACAGTAATGTGTACATTTTTACTTTTGAACTGGATATATGGCATACATAAGAAGTGGATTTCAATACTGTAACTGTCATCCAAAATGTTGCCATAGTTTACATCAGGTAATACTAACAAAGTGCACTGTTATATTGACAACATGACTAAGCATTTTGACTATCTTGTTTGTGAACAATGACACAAGGACTTTTCATTCTGATGGCACTGATATGTTCATTGACATAAATACTTACTTTTGAGAGATGAACTAAAGATTTTGAGTAAGTTCCAGGCTTTTGTAGGTAATCCATTGTGTGGTGCTGTTTGTAAGAATTGTTTTGAGAAATGCACATACTTTTTTGCAAATATTAAGGATGATTTGAGAAATGCGCCAAAGCGACTGAGAAAAACTGTAAATAAAAATTCCCCTTTGTGTCATTTTCATTCAACTATCCTAAATGTAACAAATTAAAAATGAATAAACAAATGTCATGTATTGTGAACTAACAACTACAATTCAAAAATTAATTGAAATTAGTTGATAAAAAAAGTTTGAACACCCCAGGTGAAAACAAAGTACTCTTAAATGTATTAAAAATGTAGCCTACTTGAAATTCAGATAGCATATTTATAGTACAATTGTACTCCTAACATGCTTACTTGAAGTACATTAAAAATGTATTGAATTGCATATTAATATATTTTTAAGAAGTATACTAGAAGGTCAGTCCAAGCAATTCCAAAAAGAGCAGAAAACAAACAGGAATAACCAGGACACCAGGCAAAGATCAAAACCACGACACAGGGAACCAGGACAGGAAAGCACTGAACTGCAGTGTGACACAATACAAGACTAAGCAATGAATGACTGAGGGAACAGGGTTTAAATATGATGCTGCAGATTGTGCAACCCAGTCTCATAAAAATACGTACCTCTGTGTACATTTCTGCAACACCGTTTTTACGTACCTTACTGCACGTTTCGCCGCAGTTTCAAAGAGAAATGTCCACTGAGTGGCGCTAAAACACGGGTTCAATACGTCCACCCTGGCACGTTTTTATTACGTTGATATAGGTACGTATTGCTGTGTTTTTATTGCGTTTCTTCAGGTACGTATTGCGGCGATTCAGAATTCAAATATCCGGGGACTGTCGCTAAAAGTTAATGCTCTGTCGTGTTGGAAATATGCCCTACACCAAACCCAACCCTAAACCTACCCGATAGTGTTAACAAATGCAAAACTGATATAAAAACACATTTTTTGATGCAACCGTGCCATTTTAACTTCCTTATGTGCAGATTTGAACTGTTTTGTCGAACCGTAGTTACACAGGATTCGAACTGGAGCTCCTCACCTCTCAAGTACATCTCCGTACTCCGTGAGCTACCGAACAAACCTACTGTCTATGAAAACCCATTGATATGAAGCTGGATATGTGCGGTGCTAACAATCAAAAGCATCAGTTTTCAAATCTCCCAGCATATTAAAAATGTTTTGAAGTCACAACATAATACTCTTCAAGTAATTGTGCGAAAATTACGCTTTATTAATCGAAACTCTGTAAATCATACTCTGTGTGAAAATAATTTAAAAGGTTTCGGAGTTTTACTGCCTCTAGTGTTCATTTTTTTTGGAAACTGCAGTGATATGTACTTATTGGTACGTATTTCGCGTCTTGCAAAAATGTGCCCCCAGGTACGTATTTGCCATGAGACCGGGTAGAGATTGTGACAAAAGTATATATATAAACCATATGTAGACATACTGAAATATATTTTAAATATTTCTGTAATGAACATGTTCAGCCTGCTTTTCAAAAGGAAAATATCTTGAAAAACAATATTTTATAAAATATATTAATTCACTTGCGCATAAATACATTATAGCTATAAAATAAACAAATGCATTCTTACATTGTACCAACTTATAATGAATTATAAATATAATTTTGTCAACTATGCCTTAGTAATAAGCATACTCAATATCAATATGTTGTTCGGCTTTACTTGTGTGTACTTATAAAAGAATACTAGGCTGTTTTGTAATACAATTCAAGTACATTTTAATTTCACTTTTAAATACATAACATGATACATTACTTGTAACAAGCTACTATTTAACTGTACTTTCCACAAGCATTTCAACATTGTATTGTTATAAATGCATCATAAGTCATTTTTCCAAAGATATGCTTAAAATCCCTGTTTATGTATCTAAATTCAAACAAGCTCAACCTACCTCGTCATGTGTGAAAACAAACCTCATTAGCTTTTGTGGAAGCTCAGGTGTGCTTGCGTAATGCGCTTGACAAAATCCGATTGGATCTCACATGCATCAAGCAGGTTCGTTTGAGCTTCCGTTTACCAGTTCTGGGGCCTGTACAATGAAGCCAGATTAGCTGGCTAGGCAGGTAAGTTTCAGTTTAGTTTGCACCAATCCTGGGTTTTTGGTACCATGAAAGTGGCTTGGCTTTTAGCGGTGTTCATTGCCATAGTAACTTACACTCCACAGCTAACCTGCTCCGGGGCAGGTTATGTTCTGGGTAAGAGTTCGCAAACTGAAATTGGACCAATCAGATGTGAGAAAAGTGACATGTCTGACACAGAAAAGACCTCCTTTGGCTGCCTCTGGCCCAAATACAGTGACGGCAAGATTTATGTGCCTTATGTCCTCGCCAACCACTATTGTAAGTCACTAGTAGTATGATTTATGTTTTTACGTCTTACATAAAAAGGTAAAAAGTATGTCAAATTCTGTATCCTTGCTGAAGTCATGAAAGTACCTCTGCATCCTGCTGAGACTTAATAAAAAGATGAACCTTTCCATAGCAACCTCTGACCTTTGCCCTTTCAGCCTCCCGTGAGGTGGAGATCATCAAGCGTGGTCTGCACTCTTTCTCCTACAGGACCTGTATCCACTTCTTCCCCCGCAGCAATGAGAGAGACTATATCAGCATTGAGTCTCGCAGTGGGAACATAACACAACCAAAACCAAAATCAGAAAAACATCACAAACCAACACAGAATTTGTTTCAAGACAATGCAAAAAATACAGAAGTCAAAATTAAGGTTTGCATCAGCACCATGGGACTACAAACAAACATGTTTAGAATAAGAATCAGAGGAAGAAGCAGAATTCCATCAGAATGAGAATTACATCCCAAATGTAACTTGTTGATGAAGAGATAAAGATAGTATTCTGAGATGGGTAAAAAATTCATATTTTATGGATCTCTGTTTTACAGATGCTACTGGTATGTTGGTCGTCAAGGTTACAGCCAGACTGTGTCTCTAGACCATAATGGCTGTAAAAAAAAACTTACAAAATTGTCTGGCTTTAATGATAATTACTCAGAATTATTTTATATGATTTATATAATTATGATATGACTTATTTATTATTATTAAGCCATTACACACAAGCAATTTTAGTTTAACAATTATTATAACGCATTTATTTTTAATAGGG
Organism: Sinocyclocheilus anshuiensis; assembly: GCF_001515605.1. Classification (NCBI taxonomy): domain Eukaryota; kingdom Metazoa; phylum Chordata; class Actinopteri; order Cypriniformes; family Cyprinidae; genus Sinocyclocheilus; species Sinocyclocheilus anshuiensis. The sequence continues at coordinate 2,578,356 of NW_015549559.1, read as the reverse complement.
AAGTGTCATGTTCCTCCTCCATGACACCCACAGTGAATGGGGGAACTCCCTATGACTACAGCTCTGTGATGCAGTACGAGAGGTGAATGCGTCCTGTATAAGGAGATGCGGTTTCTCTGTGTGTAAGACTGTCATGTAATTGCATCTGTCACTTGCTCTGTCAGATATGCTTTCTCCAAGAATGGCCTCCCCACTATGATTCCCATTCCTAACAATAATGCTGCGCTGGGTACATCTACTGAGATGAGCCAGAATGACATCATCAGAATCAACAGGCTCTACCAGTGATGTGAGTGTAGCATCACACACATTCATCTCTGTCCTCCAGAACTCATACTATACTTACAAATGAACTACAAAATACACATTACATTTGTTGGAAGGTTGTTGAACACATAGCACATTAAAATGTTATATATGTAAAATGTTATATATATATTTTCTCATACATAGGAACAAAAAACATGCCTACAGCACCCAGACATGCAGCCTAAACTACAACAAAAGTTGACTCAAGTATCATAGATGGTGTTGACTTCTCTGCTTAATTGAATCGCCAATACATTTTCAAAGAGAACATCAAAGCTTTTGTCAGTTGATTTTTAAAGACTGGCCTAACTGACTGTGTGACTTTTTTTCAGAGAAAATGGATTATTCACACAGATTTATTTATTATAAACTAGTGTGAATAATACATTTTTGATAGCATTTGCTATTTTAAATGTAACAATGTAAATAAAATATGAATTTATAGTTATAGTTATCTTTTACTGAATTGATGTGGGAACAAATAGTTTCCAAAAGTTCAGTAGGCCTACCATACTTTTAAAACACTGAATTACATTTTTGAGCTCTTGGGTCACATTTGTTGAGAAATGTCATGCTTACATCATGTCTGTAAACACAGAAAGCGGGTAGCATTATTGTGTAAAATTTGAGCAAACTGTTCACATTCTCAACCCTTCTTACCATCTGTGGAATCACCCACTGTCAAAACAAAGAAACCTCAAACAACTGCTGTTGCACCAAATATCTTGCTTTTCATATCCATACTAACAGCATGATTTCAAGAGTGATTGTGTTTTGAATACAACAGTTCAATAACCAAGAAATTAATATTGAGTAATTCACTCCATTACAACTGCTTTGAAAAATATTAAAAGCAGTTGTACTGATTGTAAAAGCAGTTGTAAAAATATTATGGCTGAGACCAGAGATATGGATTTAGGATATAGATTTAGAAAGAAAAGCGCTTACAAAGTGGGGTGACAAATATGAGAGTTTCTGCTTTTATATTTTTCCCAAATTCATTTTGAGTCAATAACTACACATTTAACTAAACATGTATGTTAGCAACAGCCAAAAATCTATTAGTCATGGCATTTTATCATCTGATGTTTAAAAAACAAATAAAGTATTTGTACAGTACAGTATTTGTTAATTGCTCAGTTCATCATGAAGGACGTACACTTATTTGTTTACACTTATTTTGCCCTTCCAAACTTCAGTGAGCTGGAGATTCTAGTGTTTAGATTCTTCAAAATACAGCTCCTGGATACATTTGGTGAGATGAAAGAGATTACAACTGCATTCAGTCCTATAGTTTTGCCACAGAACCTGCATGCAAAAGCATCAGAAAGAATCACAACATAAATATTTGTTGAAATAATGGCAAATTAGATTTAAGAAGAAAAAAAGAAAAGAAAACATTCATAACAGATTATATAGATGAAAGATATAAAACCAGAGACAAAACAATAACTGAAATTAATTTCCAATATATGTATGAATTTACAAAATAATTTGTATAGCAAATGAATAAATACTAACTTAATATTATATAATTATGGCCCAAGTGTTTACATGTGTTTAAATGTGAGAACGTTCTCGCTTGTATTTCATCAGGTTTGTGTGTGACATGTTCCTTTATAAAGCAACAAATGAGGGAATTTCACACCTGTTCTCTTTCAAACAACATGTCAGCATGTCTACTGTACTTCTGGCCATATCAGTAAAGATCGTATAGATACGGTATAGGTATAAACCCTACGTGTGACTGTAGTGTTGCACTGGCTTTGGAAATCTAAGGTAAGAGAACTGGTTTGTTTCCCTGTCTCTGTTCAAAGAAATGTATATTTCACCAAGTTGTAACATTGTTTGAGCATTAGTTGAGGAAAGGTACTCGTTTATAATGATTATACAGTATGTGATTCTAATGTAGATCAGAAATGTATTGTGTCCCATTTTATTAGATTTTCACATTGTGTCCTCCTTATAGATTTGTAGTATTACAGCAACACACGGAATTCATTAAAGTTATGTTGAATATCATTGTTATGGTGACAAATTGAGCCCTGTGATGGACTGGCCACATCTGTTTTCCTGCCTTTGCCCAGTGACCATAGAAAATGGATGGATATTATGATACGTTGATAAATATTAGTAAAAGAGCTTAAGTTGACCTTCATTTGAGGCATTAAACAGCTGTGCCTTGGTTCTTTCAACAGGTCTTTGGACACCATGTTTGTGACCAAGGTGACTTTTGGCCTGTTGGCCCTGCTTCTCGTCTTCTCTGTTAGAGCTGAGGAGATGGTAAGACATACAAATTTATATCAGAGGCATTTATATCAGAGGCAACAGAGGCATCAGTACGTTCTCACCACATACTCACCAATACACATCAATATGCTGCACCTGTTCTTTACTAAACGGTCCCAAATGAACTGTTGATGTGTTAGTTCCTGAACCTGATGAGCCCAAGCTAATGGATGACATTGCTGTGAATGAGAGAAATGCTGAGCCCTGCACCTCCTTCAGCTGCCTCTGGCCCAAATACAGTGACGGCAAGATTTATGTGCCTTACGTCATCGCCAACCACTATTGTAAGTCACTAGTAGTATGATTTATGTTTTCATTTAGAGCCCAAAGAGAATAAAGAATTAGACAGACTCTTTATTGTTCCTGATTTTAGGGCAGAGCCTAACGCTCAAGTATAATCAGTGCAAAAGCATGTGAGTGTGAAACAAAGTAAATATTTCCATAGCAACCTCTGACCTTTGCCCTTTCAGCCTCCCGTGAGGTGGAGATCATCAAGCGTGGTCTGGACTCTTTCTCCTACAGCACCTGTATCCACTTCTTCCCCCGCAGCAATGAGAGAGACTATATCAGCATTGAGTCTCACAGTGGGTATGAAACAGAAACAAACTAGAGAATAGATCATAGTGGAAATCAGAATGAACATTTCACATTATTGTCAAGATAAGAATGACAGGTAGAAGCATCAGAATGAGAATTACACTTAAATTTTAGAATAATGATAATGAAAATACATATGTGATCAAGAGATGGATTTTATTGTCTTACAGATGCTACTCGTATGTTGGTCGTCAAGGTTACAGCCAGACTGTGTCTCTAGACCGTAATGGCTGCCTTTACCACAACATTGTACAGCATGAGCTTCTCCACGCTCTTGGCTTCAACCATGAACAGACCACATCCAAGTCATCTGGGAGAACATCATTGATGGTACACTGTTAATAACAAATCCATTTTTGAAGAATACATTTAGCGATTAGTCCAGTACTTTAGTGCACATCTACTAGACTAAATGTTTTGTTTGCCCATCAGACATGAAGTACAACTTCAACAAAATCAACACCCTAAACCAGGGAACTCCCTATGACTACAGCTCTGTGATGCAGTACGAGAGGTGAATGCGTCCTGTATAAGGAGATGCGGTTTCTCTGTGTGTAAGACTGTCATGTAATTGCATCTGTCACTTGCTCTGTCAGATATGCTTTCTCCAAGAATGGCCTCCCCACTATGATTCCCATTCCTAACAATAATGCTGCGCTGGGTACATCTACTGAGATGAGCCAGAATGACATCATCAGAATCAACAGGCTCTACCAGTGCTGTGAGTGACACTGCCTAGAAACTAGGCCTCCACTATTTAGCACTGGATGTATAGATAAGTGATGGCCAAGTGATTGAGTGATTGTATACATTATCATTGCATTGCCTAGCAAATCTGTCATGATATATTACACAAAAAATATTTTTACTAATGTAAACAGCACATTCATGAGTATTTATGAATACTTTTTTTTGTTTACTTTTATCACAAAAATAATTCTGATTGTCGACACGTTTACATCATCCAATTTCGGAAAGGGCCACCTCCTTTCAGCGGGGTTCTTCCTACGACGGTACATCCTGGGGAGGCCTCGATTTTAAGTCAGGAGATCGTGTCACTCCTAGAGAAAGGGGCTATAGAGGAGATACCCCCCACTCAGATGGAGTCAGGCTTCTACAGCCGGTATTTTGTTGTGCCCAAAAAAAGATGGTGGTCTTTTTCCCCGCCACTCAGGTGCTTCGGGATCCGATACGGGAAAATCAGGTGGACGTTTCAACCGTAGAACACCCAAGACCCCTGGCAGACTACTGGGCCGCGTGGAGACGCCTGCCCGATATTTCACGGTGGGTACTACGCACCATTCGACACGGGTACACTATCCAGTTTCGGAAAGGGCCACCTCCCTTCAGCGGGGTTCTCCCTACGACGGTACGTCCTGGGGACGCCTCGATTTTAGGTCAGGAAATCGTGTCACTCCTAGAGAAAGGGGCTATAGAGGAGATACTCCCCACTCAGATGGAGTCAGGCTTCTACAGCCGGTATTTTGTTGTGCCCAAAAAAAGATGGTGGTTTACATCCGATTTTGGACTTGCATCGTCTAAATCTTGTGCTCAGAGTGAGCAAGTTCAAGATGCTAACAGTAAAGTCCATTCTGTCTCAGATCCAATCCAAAGATTGGTTTGTAACCATCGATCTAAAGGAGTGATGGGCAAACTTGGCCCTTCCAGGCCACTTTCCTTCCTTCAAGAAGGAGTCCAGCTGAGGACGTTGTGTCGCCGCAAGACGATCACTACGGACGCGTCCCTTACGGGCTGGGGAGCGGTCCATCAAGGACGTCCAGTCTGTGGAGTCTGGACAGAGGTGCATCGTGGCTGGCACATAAATCGTTTGGAGATGCTAGCAGTCTTCCTGGCTCTCAAACAGTTTTTACCCCAGTTGAGGGGTTGTCACGTGTTAGTCAGGACAGACAACAGTCCTACAAGGAAGCAGCTCCGAGCGAATGACGTATGTGGTCAGCTTTGCGCATGTGCCGCTCAGAAGTGATGCACGCGGAAACGCAGGGGAGCGATGAAAACAAAACACCGGTCACTTATTAGAAGTACAAAACGAGGATTTGTAAAGAAGAATGTCAGAGAATTTCGATATAAGCCAAGAGGAGACTGGTTTTCCTTTGCTAAAGTAAGGAAACTTTGCTTCCTTTGCTCCTGTTAACAAACGTTGGTTTTCACGAGACTCACCGGCGCATACGTAAAGCCGACCTCATACGTCATCCTCCCGGAACTGCTTCCGTGTAGGACTGTTGGCACAAGCTACATTAAAGTGATTATTACGTTTTGAATATGGATATTTTTCTTACAAAAATGCACAGATTCGCTACAGGTGGCCTTTGTTCACCCCCCGGAGCTGTGTGAGACACTTTTTTTATGGATGGGCGCTTTTTATTTAACTTCTTTTGGACTGAAGCAATGCAACACCCGCTGAGTGGCATTAAACAGCTTGAAAGATCAAAGACAATTTTTAATATAACTCCGACTGGATTCGTCTGAAAGAAGAAAGTCATATACACCTAGGATGACTTGAGGGTGAGTAATTTGTGGGCTAATTTTCATTTTTGGGTGAACTAACCCTTTAACGCATCTGCTCTAGGGACCTCGCGCTGCGCTGCCATTTGAACTTTGAGCCGAGCGGATAAATGCTCCGTGTGGCGCGCTTCAAATGAGTAGCGCTGTTTAGTTCCACTTTTGGCGCATAAACATTGTATCGAACATTTATTGAACTCTTGTTATCGTTTTATCAAGGAAAATTAGAGCATGATAATTATCGTTATCATTTTATCACCCAGCCCTTGAAAATTGATGGCCTTCTCCTTAAATGGAGCTTTTGCATTTTACAGAAATCTGTGGGCACAGATTCCACGTGGGCCTAGTACAGTATGACACGTTATGCTCTTTAGAGCATTGTCTACAGTCTATTGTATTCTAGCTGTGATTTATATCCTTAGTCATCACTTTACATCAATATAACTGATCTATGCTGACCTTTGCCCTCACAGCCTCCTCTAAACTAGAGATCATCCAGCAGGATCTGGACTCTTTTGCTTCCATGTCCTGTATCTGTATTTTCAAGACAGAAGAAGACATGAGCTAACCAACAGTCAACCATATCTGTGTCACCTGGAAGAGCATCATAGAAGGTACATATCTTACCACAAACTACTCAACCTGTTTCTTTTGATATATGTGATATATGTACAATAATAGATTTCACTAGGCAAGGATTTCTAAAGCATCATTTTATTTCAGAAATCACTAACTTTAATTATTTCTATATATTCAGACAAGACAGTAAATTGAACAATTGTGGTGTGATGTGAAATTTGAAAGTGGGTGCGATATCTGGATTTGCTCTTTCCATCAGAGAGCATTTGACATTTATTCACCATTATTACATCCATTTTCTTGTGTTTAAAAAATAAAACCTTACTGACACTAATGCCTGTCCTTTTGATGACACCCTGTGGACTGGTTTGCTATTTTCCCAGCAAGATCATCTTAGTTTGATCTGACAGCATTTTCATGTAGTCAACAAAAATATGCTCCAATACACAGTTCACATATTCGAAATAATGAGTGATCTTATCACTACTTACACAGCTTGTGAAAAAATATTTTTGGGAAAAAAGTGGAGAAAACTACACTTAAATCCACCATAGTATTTTGAGACATGTTTCATTAAAATTCACACACCATCAGACATAGGGTTCTGTGTTTAGGTTCTGTTTAGATTGTGTTTCATCAAAATAGCTCACAGCAGAGGAGAATCGTGTTTCACACTGGGTGCAAATTGGCTTAGTTATGAAGAAATTGAAGAAAATTACATTTTTAAATTACGTTGACATCACTTAAAGGAACACTCCACTATTTTTGAAAAAATCGTTAGACCGTTAGCATCTCGCTCAAAAATGACCAAAGAGTTTCTATATTTTTCCTATTTAAAACTTGACTCTTCTGTAGTTACATCGTGTACTAATAATCGTGTAATAATCAAGGAACTTTGCTGCCATACCATGGGTGCAGCAGGTGCAATGATATTACGCAGCGCCTGAAAATAGTCCTCAGCACGCTCCCTGTGCAAGCAGGTGGTCACGAGAGTACAAGATGACAAGATTTTCATTTTGGGGTGAACTATACCTAGAGTGTGCCAGTGAAAGGAACTCTTTACTATGGAATCATACGCTAGGCTGAATTGTTATTGTACACATTTCATCTTATAATGATGGAATAATTATTCTTCCTGTTAATCAGTGTGGAAAGAAATCGAGAAGCAGGATGATGTAGTTTTGATTCAATGCTTTGATTTGTAAATGAGTAATGAACAAATTACCCACAAAAATAGGTCAGACGATAAAATGTGCGCACACAGAATTCCATGACCTATTTACTCTCACCTACCAGACAATTAAAGAACACACACACCCACCACATATTTTTATATACAGAGAGCACATTCTCTCTTTTTCATTAGCTTCTCCTTAAATAGATCAAATATCACAGAATATCATTCGTGGTTCCCAATTATCCTCTGCAGTGTCTTCAACAGCTCCTCCTAGACATCAGTGCGTTCCAGTTCATCCAAAACTGTCCCTTTTCCTCCCCCATCTGCTCCTCAGGAGGTGAGAATGGGTTTGAGAAGTCCCCCTGGGGACTGGATAAGCTACCTCCCTCTCTCTCTCTGATTTTTGCTCTCACTCGCTCTCCCTCTGTCTCTGACTTTGTGGCAGATGGCAGTTTATCAGTGAGAACACAAGATCAAGACTCAAACAAATGCTCATAACAATCACAAGTCCCATAAGTCTCCTTCTCTATTCATTTCCATTTGGCTAGGAAGCTGTTGATTCGATTTTTTTGGAGGGCACTTTTTTTAGTACTCCCTGTGAACACATCAATGAGATTTCCTGGCCTAGTGTGAGGCATGTCTTTGCTCTGATCTATAGCATCAGTAGTTCTGATTGTGAGATGTGAAAATACATATTTGTGTGAACAATTCAAACCACATTAAACACAATGCAAATAATCTAAGTAATTTCAGAAATAGAAACAATAAACAAAATAATGAGGGATCTTATCACTACTTTCCACAGCTTGTGAAAAATGTTTTTTTTTGCAAAAAAGTGGCGAAAACTACACTTAAATCCACCATAGTATTTTGAGACATGTTTTGTTAAAATTCACACACCATCAGACATAGGGTTCTGTGTTTAGATGGTGTTTCATCAAAATAGCTCACAGCAGAGGAGAATTTTACCAGACTACAGTATGAAAAATAAGATAAATCTTTTCATGACTTGTGTAGCTGTGTAACTCAAGTGTGATGCAGGGTCCACAGGGGTGCTGCTTGGGTGCCTGTGTGGAAAATTTGAGGGAAAAATAAATATTTAACAAAGTTAACTTACTTAAGAAATGAATATGTTTAACAGTAATTAAAGGAATAGTTTGGCCAAAAATGAAAATACTGTTACCATTTCCTCACCCTCATGTTGTTCCAAACCTGTATGAGTTACTTCTGTTGAACACAAATGAAGATATTTTGAAGAATGTGGGTAACCATACAGTTACTTCTTCTAGTTAGCAGTTACTTCACTCACATTCCATAGTATGGAAAAAAAAATACAGAAGAAGATCATTCATATAGGTTTGGAATAACTTGAGCGTGAGTAAATGATGACAATATTTTCATTTTTGTGTGAACTATCCCTTTAACTTGACAACTGAATTTTGTGATGTTGCTGTTTTATCCTGCTTTCTGAACTGATCATAAAGCATGAGATTAATGACAATTATTTATTTCAGCTAGAGGTGGAAAGTAACTAATTACAAATACTTTCGTTACAGTAGCTACTTGAGTACATTTTTTCTACTTTCTTGAGTATAATTAAATTGTTGTACTTGTGGTACTACTTGTGGTATTTTACTTGAGTAAAATAATACTAAAGTATTCAACTTCGCTACATTTATTTTTCACCAAAAGTACAAAGTACACAATAAATAAATAAATAAAAATGTTAGAAAAAGGAGCGCCGATGGAGAAACAGAGCGAGCCGGTGTAGTGCCGAAATTTGCACCCTGCCAGATTATGCACCCCCTAGTATTGGTAGGTTTAGGAGTAGGTGTGGGGGAGGGGTTAGGATTAGGGGTGGGGTTGGGATTAGGCAATCAGGTAGCCACTTCAACGAGGGAGTGCATAATCTGGCCGGGGTGCAGAATTCGGCACAACACCGGTGTTTGACGGGCACTTTTCAAACTTCTGGGGTGGAGCCCTGCGCTTCAGCAAATAACAGACAGGTCTGACTCGGGTGCAAAACCAATCAAAACTTCCAGTTCAACTTGGGGGCGGGGCGTTCAAACGGCGCTTTGCTTCGACTGTCAATCACCGTCGTTGTCGTTTTGAATCAGCATCATTAGCGTTTCAGTATTTTAGTGAATGTGAGCTATGCTTTGATTTTAAATTGTAATTTTGTCAGCTCCTGAAATGGGTCATACCGTTGATATTACCAGAGCACACAGCAGTAAGTAAATAAAAAACTCGGTTGATAGAATTATTGCATGGATGGAGCAAGAACAATGTAAGTGTCTAAAATACATGCACACAGGTCAGTTGAATGATAAAAATCGCCTTCTTTAACAGTGCAGTTAAACTAAATGTACAAAGCTAAAATAACCTCAACATTAACAACAACATTGCAATAAGAGCACATGCATTTTTACGTGCATCTGGCCGATAGATCACCCATGATTTATCTGTCAATCAGATGCATTTGAAATCAGTTTTTCTGTGTGCGTGCTTTGGATGTGTACATGGGCGAAGAAACAAGATAGTCTATGTATGACCGGACGATTTATTAATATCCAAAACGAGATGATGTGAACATTATGGAGCGCTAAACACTCTCATGCAGTGCATGTTTCATTCTTACTCGAACCCGGAGGGTGATCTCGCGCAGAAAGTCCAAAATGGCCTAGTAGAAGTAATATATAATAACTTATGATGTGCAGGAAATCCCTAATATGGACAAAGGCATGCCACTATTGCTGTAGCTAAAAAAACAAAACAAAAAAAAGGTCATTTCAGGTCATTTCCAGGTAATAGTATATGAATAATGCCGTGCTAATTGACATAACATTTATTACAGTATAGAAACTATTCTGCCTTATTATGTGTTTGTGTAAACCAATCCTAAAATTGTCATTCGCAAAATACAGAAAAAAATATTATAGAATACAAATGATTGCAAAATTCAAACAATGCCCAACCTTACCCATGCCCCACATTATTTTTTACTGGCACCTTTCTATTCACACTGTTTTAGAGACTTTCTTTTCTTTTAAACCTTCACTTACTCTTCTCTGCCTTTGCCCTTCTTAAAAACAAAGCCGTACAGAAAACAGTGCACGAGTCTTCTTGTGCTTGAATGGTTTAAAGCCATTAAAATGCGCACAAAGGAATCGATAAGAGGAATCGAAATTTAAATTTTATAACAAGTAGACGAATCCTGACCTTAAGCATCCTATTCCAGAATTGGAATAGATTTTGGATTCCCAAGCCTAGGTATGGGTTAACATGTTAAATAAAATGCTCTTTTTTTGTTCTACCGAAAATGTGCCTGGAGTCCACCTTTGTTATTATAACAAACTACACTTTCAATGTGATTTTAAACCATTCAAGTCAAGAAGACTCACGGGCTGTTTTCTCTGCTGCACACACATCCTTGTGTAAGTGTTCTTTAGCCTGTTGATTTTCATTCATAGTATTCCGTTAACTATGAAATATTTTGCAATAAGATGATATCTAATATTTTTTATTTTTATTTTTTTATTATTTTTACCTTATTCGAATCGAAATTAGGAATTGACATGAATTGGAATCATTAAAATTCAAATGATGCCCAACCTTACGTTTTTTTACTGGCACCTTTCCATTCACTGTTTTAAACCCTCACTTACCCTTCTTTGCTTTTGCCCTTCTTAAAAACAACCACAATCTTTTACGTGCATGTACTTTTCAAAATTAGTTATAAAACAGTTGCTCCTGGCAACAGGGATAGGTAATATGTTTTCTTAACATAGCATCAAACATGACAATTTATGAGTGAGTTGAATTACTGAAATAAATGAACTTTTCCACGACATTCTAATTTATTGAGATGCACCTGTATATAACATCAGTCATGTTTAAAACAGTTAGCTTCTGTGGTTCCATGTTGCTTTTTATCACTGTGAGACATACATTTTTTTTTTTTTAATTC
>NW_015549559.1:2566230-2566879 GCF_001515605.1 Sinocyclocheilus anshuiensis | reverse complement strand
GTGTGCAGAATTATCTAGCTTGCGTGGGTTGTGAGTCGGCACGGCTCCAGCGCGGATTAATCTAATGTTCTGAGGAGTATGTGTGGCAGTCAGTCACCGCACCGGTGTGGATATTTACTGTACTTCGCAAGCACAGATTCTAGCCTAGCACGAGAACAGAACAGACCGGGCAGGCATACAAACGTAACGCTAGGTTCACTGCACACACTCCGTCTGTGGTGCATATTTTTTCCGCGCCTATGTTAACGGATCAGAGCATTCACACTGCACGCGATTGCGGTCCGGCAGTGCGTTCCAGGAGCGGTGCGTCTGCAGCAATCATGCTGCGATCGTTTCCGCACGGAATCTATTTCTGCTGTGCTATACGTGCTGAATTAAAGTGACAGCGCATTATTCGCGGTAAAATTTAACATGTATTGACACGGAAATTTAGTAATTAAAGTCTACTGTTTCACAGTCAACACATGCTTTTTGGCTAGATTTAAAACAAGGAAAAGTGCACTTTTAGATAAACAAGGCAATAATAGATGGCACTCGTGGTGGTAGTTAAACAAAGTTATATTTATTGAGTTTAAACGTGAATATGTCTATGAAAGATTGTATTACTGTACTGTGATAAAAGAGAATCACAATGCTGAAAAAGCATTTT
>NW_015549559.1:2558333-2565402 GCF_001515605.1 Sinocyclocheilus anshuiensis | reverse complement strand
ATATGACGGTAGTTTTCTCAAATGAAACGGTAAAATGCTAATGAAGTGACTCTCAGAGCAGCTGGAGATGACATTCGTGTTCATATCATCATATAGTGAGACGGCAGAAGCTGAAAACACAGCGAGTGTCATCCGCGCTTTAGTATGTGTGTAGTAAACAAAACAGTGCGCCGCGCCATCCATTCATTCATTCATTGAGGAAATCATGGCGCCTTATGCGTGATATCAAATGCTTCCGCAGATTTATAGTATTACTATAGCACTTCACCTGAGCATTGCGAATCACGCGTATGGCCATGATAAGCGCTGAATGAATGACAGGCTTTCTGTTGTAACATCGCCCATGGTAAATAAGGGTGAACTCTAGTGGAGAAGACTAATGATAAGATTCACGTTAATCAGATCTTATTTTAAATGTGTGCTGAAATAAATCCCGGAAAATATCGATTCGCGGCTTCTGAGAATCGATATCGAATCGACGTCATTTAAAAAAACGATTAATCAGCCCTAATCCCAGCCCTAATCAGAAGCACATTTATAACTGGAATATAATTTATTTTCATTCACATGTGTTTCCTTTATGGATTACAATCCGCCATCAAAATGGTACATTTAAATATTCTGGCTGCTGTGAGAAAAGGCTATAAACGATCCGCCACCTGCAGGATCCTCGCATGCGATAGCCTAGTAGCCGGGACAACTTCTTTATGTTTACAGACGTGCAGTAATGACGCAGCGGCATGCTCGAATTTCCTGCGAAAACCTACCCGTACCACTCAAATTAGAAAACATTATTATAAGCTAACCGTTGTGAATCGGGCTAAAGTTAGGCGATAGTTTTGAACACTGGCTGGTTATGTACTTGCTCAAATATTGATTTAGGATCATTTTTAACCAAAAAAAGTTACGGACTGCAGCTTTAAGTACAATATCTTAGATTTCAGCTGACAGCCATACCCCTTAGTGGATCCATCACTTGCAAGGGGATCATCCAATTTTGGGGCATGAAAAAGTTTGAAAACTCTTGCTTAATTAAAATGTTTATTATAGATATATTCTCTATATTGAAAGTTACTTTTTTTTTTAATTCCGCAACCTTTGCAGTTTGTTTGCAATTGCTTCAGTTAAAGATGTATAAATAGCCATAAATGACTAAAAATAAATCAATCACAAAAAGGACATTCCTCCTGACAGACCACGGAAATTTCAAATAAACTATCTGACGAGGAACAAACACTCAATAAGACACACAGTCACCCTGTTTGAAGTGACAAAAAGATGAGGTGAAAAAGAAAGAGAAAGTGGAGAGATGGAGATTGCGTGAGGTGAGAGATTTGGTGGTCTGTAGATTAAACCTGAGAACATACACCTATTTATTCTATCGCTTTATTGCTCGCTATCTCTGTCATTCCCTCTCTTTTTGAAGGAGTTATTTTGAGGAGATGGAGAGAAAATGAGCAGTGCCAGAGAGAGGATGATGGGAAACTGGAGCTCAGGAAATTTGTTCCATCTAATCCCCGTAACTGGAGAGATCTGTCAAGGAAAATTCCCTCACTCACTCCTTTCTTGACACACACACAAACGCACAGACACATTTCTTGTCACAGATTGCTGCCATGAGGCATGAGGTTTGGCACCTCTCGTTCCAGAGCAGCTTGTCATGGTCTGAGCGTGAAATCGAAGGGATGTATTACTGATTTCATGTTGCTCAGTTAACTTCCCCTGGCTGCCATGCTCGTGTAGTGCTTCTAGCAATGCTAATAAGCTAAACAACAGTTTGTGTTTGCTTTCTGGCTAAACAGATTACAGCTTGCTCTACTTGTCACCTCGTAAACCATAAGGTGGTTCATAGTTCCTCATGAATTCTTTTTGTTTGGCAAAGTATTTTTTCCAGTGAGAATTAGGAAGTCATGCTATTGATTTTTGTTACAAGTCATTATCAGCTTTAGCAACATTATATGGATATCAGAATTTAACTTACAATGAAATATAAAAATAAATAAAAATAGTGCATAATAATAATAATAATACTTAATTTGTAAATAATATTTAATAATAAATGTGGTATTTTTATTCGGTTTATACATTATTCTTGTAAGCATTGTGATAAAAAGACATTATTTTGCTATATTGTAATTTTTTTCTTAAAATTAGTTTTCTCTCATTTACTCACCCTCATGCTGTCCCAGATGGATATGACTTTCTCACAAATGAAGATTTTTAGAAAAATAATCCATCTCTGTGAGTCCAAAATAATGCAAGTGGATAATAACCCAAAAGCTGATGCTTCATAAACCACACACGGCGATCATGGCGGTAATCCATATGACCTCAGTTAATGAATCAATGTCTTCTGAAGTAAAACAACAGGTGTGTGAGAAAAATACTAATATTATTAACTTTTTAAACTATAAACCATCAGTTTCCGCCAACTGTCATACATGCATTCATGATCGTTAAGTGCTGCATTAGCTTACAGGTTGTGAAGCTTACCCGAGAAGTGATGGTGAAGCACAGAGGACTGTCACTTCTCACACAAGCTTTACAACATGCTGACATTTACATCAAGCATAAACTCATGAACTTGTGTATGACAGTTGGCCAGAAGCAATGGTTAAAATTCTTAAGAAAACATTGATTACCATTGGGATTGCTTTGCGTTTTTTGAAGATTGCTTTTTGTGTTTTTTGAAGAGTCAGCTGTTTGGTTACTATCCTCTTGCATTATATGGACTCAAAGAGAGGTTAAAAAAATCTTTCTTCGTATTCATCTGAAGAAAGAAAGTCATACATATTTGGGATGGCATAAAGGTAATAAAATTATGAGAGAATCAGCATTTTTGGGTATCACTTAAATGGAATGTTGCGAAAGACAGCTCATGCACTGTGATGGACAAAATAATTTTTACATTCTTAAATGTATAGTAATGGTAGTTCAGGAGGAGCTTGTTCATCTTGACCTGTCCATCACAGGACAAGCACATATAAGTGGCTGCTTACCTCATTCCTGTGACAGTTCTTCCACACCTTTGCACCACCCAAATCCACCTTCATTTTTAACTTGAAGTAGTCCAGGGGGTAATTTAGAGTTTGACAAAGTGCTCGAGTCCCTACTTTATGTCCCTCTCCACAAGCTAAATACTTTTACCCTTCCATTCTGATTACCTCTTTCAAGACCTATATTCCAAAATGTGGGCATGAGAGTTTGTGTTTAGAAGGAATTTCCAATCTAAAACTAACCACCATTCCGCTTTTCACACCCTCAAAGCAGGGCATCTAAGACGTCAGGCTCTTAAGAAGTATCAATGCTGCATTGTATTTTTCCGTTTGGATTTGACCAACAGATATTTATTGATATAATATGATAATATGAATCATGATGACAGTCATGATATTATTGTCAGTGTAGCTCACAGATCAAGTTGGATCAGGGTGAATAAACTATTATTTCAACAGCTAGAATGATATCGCTGTATAAACACCTGTTCCAGGGGAATGGCTCAATTAAGAGCTCAGACCAGGTAGACTCGGTGTCTGAGGAAAGAAAGTGGCTGCAACTGAAGTTTGGAAAGGAGTCTTTCATCATAATAGCATTTCAGTCACCATGAGTTTAGTCTTCATGGCTGAGTCCTCTTGAGGAGGGGGTGAGCAACCTGTTTTCTTCAGATGCTCATTTCAAGCAGCAGTGAGTCACAGGAGGAGAGAGAGAAAGAGAGAGAAAGCTCATCTCTCCTCATGACCTGTGTGAAAGTCATAGAGCAGCCTTTTGCACTTTAAAAGGGCCGATTAAATTTCACATCTGAATGAACATCTTCAAATCAATTACGCAAGAAGACCCTACTGTATAATAACTAAATATAGCTATTATTGTCCCAAATGCTCATCTTCCAGAGACTAGATACAAGCATTCATCGTGACAAATAATGAGAGAGGGCCAGAATGAATGTTATGGAAACAGATTAATCCGCTCAATGCCAGAATGGTCAGGATGGGGTGGAGGGAACTGCTGGGAACAGTGTATATATATATATATATATATATATATATTGCAAACAATGTAAAGTGGAATAACGAACAAAATCCGTCTCTTACTCTGTGTAAAATGTCACTCCTCTGGGACTCTGAGTAATGACTATGATTATGTGCAGAGGTGTGAAATTACCACAATTGTTGTGGCAAAACTAAAACCTGTGTGTATTTATTACAGTCTGCCATTGCACTTGGGTCTTGTGAGAAAATACACTTGCATACATAAGAATAATACATACAACCGTTTTCATATTAAGTGCGCATAAACACATGCAGATTCGCAAAATAAGATCATAAGAGATCATCATGCCCAGTTTGGCTTGCTCTTAAACAGATGTTTGCTCATGGACAACAGGCAACACCCCCTGGAGTCTTCCTATTGATAGTCCTTCCAGAATGGCTGTTCGTTAGACTGCTCCAGAGTCCCCCAATCAGCTTGCAGCTCCCCGATTGCTCTTAAATCCTCCAATGACTGTATTGGCGAGTGTGTGTGTGTGTGTGTGTGTGTGTGTGTGTGTGTGTGTGTGAGTGTGAGAGAGAGTGTGCACGCATGAATGTGTGGGTGTGTGCTGCACCAGACATCAGCAGCAGCAGGTTGAGAGAAGAACAGAATAAGGGGAGAGAAAGAAAAAGAGAAAGACACTTCTTCATTCAGTCCTCTGAGAGAACTTCAAGACAGCTTCCTGAAGCTCTGACCACACAGGTAAGAACAACAGCATTAGGATGTGGTTATCTTGTGATGCAGTGGCGATTGCACCCAACCGCTTTGTATTCCTCTTTTATCTGATCGGTGTAAACACTCTATCAGAGGTGCAAACTTATACGATTGGTCTTATACCTCTCTGTGCTGCAATTGTCCAGATGTGTTACTGCCATTTAATGACCATATGAGATGAGGGGAATAGATCTACTTTTGTGATAATGCTCTACAGTTCTCTCTGATGCTGATGCTGCTATTGTTGAATATAGCAGAGAGCAGAGCTGCAACAGAGGTAAACCTTTGGCTGAACGCTTTGAAAACAGCACATGTGGGGTTGATACTGACAAAGCCAGGTTGTACGCTCTCCACGCTCATATCTACATCACATCGGGACAGCGTGAGCGAGGGAGAGCGACAGAGAGGCTCTTTGTTGCTAATAGTGATCTGATACGCATCTGCACTGCCAGGGAGATTTCCCCGAAGACACTAAAAACCCATTCAGCTTCCACATACATGTGTGTGTGGAATAAGAAACTGAATATTTATACAGATAAACTTGTATGAAAAATTGTATGAAATGACTATCTGGCTTCCCGATAAATGTCCGTGTCCCTATTTATAGATGTTAGCATGTAGGTTAAGATAGAGGAAGGGTATTGCACGTTTCCATGGCAAAAATCAAACACTAAAGCACATGCGGTTCTATTCACACCATAAGTCAAAGATGTTTTATTGTGCAAGGATCACTGTAAATGAAAACATTAATTAGCTTTGATTCATATCCACAGCATGTTTAATTGGATGTGTGGAGAGTGAATGCATAGAGTCTATTGTAAGGACACATAACACTGATTTTATTATACAATTCCTGATGTATACAGCATACATATTTATAGCATAGTTTCAGAATAATTTCTTAGCTCTATACAATTACTGTAAATATTTTTAACCTTTTTGAGTGCAGAATGGTGTATTTGTTTGAGGAGTTGTTATTAAGGACATTTAAATAATTTTTAGTTTTTTGCTTGTGGCATTGAGATGAGTAATAAGATGATAGTCTGAGTGAGAGGTATTGTTATTTATGTTTATTTTCACAATAGGTTGTGCATGATGTATTTTGCCGTAGTTTAACCGAAGAGGTGTTGTGTTTTTATTGGCAGCAGGTTGTTCGTACACTGGGTCATTACCCATGTCACAGATGACAGATTACACACACACATACAGGGCAGCAGGCGAGCTGTGCCGTTACCCAACTTTATTCAATTTGACTGCTGCAGATTACACAGTGAAATATTGAAGCAAGAATAATATTCAAATTGATAGTAGTTCAATTTACAACCACTTAGTAGTCTAATGGAATGCTGTAACTGTGGAGAATGACTGATTCTGTCTGTCGCTGGGAGTTTCTGGAGACGCCAGATGTCGGGTACAAGCCCTCATTACACACACAGAGTGGTGACTGTCATCGTCCCAATATTTAAATGTCTCCTCACTTGGCTTTCATCTTCCTCCTGTTCTACTTCTGTCGTTGACTTATAAAACGTATCTTTTTTGTTTCTTTTTTTCTTCTGATCTCCAGCACCTATATCCTACCCTTCTGTAAAGACTTCTGTATTTTGTCTGTGTGTGTTTGAGATTTATTAGAGTGTGCTGCCAGAATAGAGGGTGTGTGCATGGCTGAATGGTTCAATGAAAGTGGCAGTATCAGAGTGTGGTACCAAAGGCTGTTAGGGAAAGAGAAAGAGAGAGGAGATAACTGGGCCCCGGAGCATAAACTCACAGGCACTACACTCTTCAGTGTATGCTGATACTCCACAGACCCTAATTAAACACCACAGTCGTGTCACACACACTGCCCCTCATGTGCTGAGTGGAGTTTCACAAGCAAACTGAGGCCAAGTGTGTCCACTCCTCTTTACCTGCAATCACATTTTGCTTTATATCACTTCAGTGCTCCTGTTGATGAATGTTAGTATTTCCTGTGATAAAAGCGATTATGTCCACAGGCTGGAGTGTCAATAATGTATTGCCTCTTTCAGCAAAAGCTTTGTGAATGCTACAGGCCACCTAGTATCGGTCCATGGGGAAACGTCCATTGGTGTCTGTGTGTATATTGTTGCTATAGCACAATTTTTGTGATATAAGGGGGCATTTACACTTAGTCACTTAATGTGTTTTACATAGCTTAAAGGGATAGTTTACCCAAAAAAGAAAATTTGATGTTTATCTGCTTACCCCCAGGGCATCCAAGATTTAGGTGACTTTGTTTCTTCAGTAGAACACAAACAAAGATTTTTAACTCAAACCGTTGCAGTCTGTCAGTCATATAATGGAAGTGAAC
>NW_015549559.1:2555625-2557372 GCF_001515605.1 Sinocyclocheilus anshuiensis | reverse complement strand
CTGTGCTCAAAGGCTGTTCTATAAAGTGGGGCAGTTCCAACTTTGCAAGGACAGTCTGGCGCTTCTGACTCACTGCCTGTAAGTAAATTTGTTAAATTTAAACAATATGCCACTGATGATTCAAACGCGAGTTTTAAACAGTGTAGAGTAGCGAAACAAAGTCACCTACATCTTGGATGCCCTGGGGGTAAGCAGATAAACATAAATTTTTCATTTTTGGGTGAACTATCCCTTTAAAGTTTACATGAAGCAAAAATTCTTACTGTCTACTCTATTGTGATGTATATCTGACATCTTGTGAATCTTGTTGTATGTAAAGTTCACTCCTCATGAACGTTTGATGTCAGAATTGACGAGGCCTGTTTACGCCAACACAAATGTTTGGTCTGAGTGAAATTATAACCAGCCTATAGCCAGCTGAAAATGGTTTTGTAGCTAGATGTGACCATGTTTCAAAGACGCCAAATGAAATCATACAAACAGTAATGTACATAAGCAAACATGGGCAATCTATAAATGCATTAAAATGCATATTAGGCATGTTTGATCTCAGCTGTTGCATATAGACATTTTGTGTTTTTGCTTCACTGAGCTGAAGGGTTTACTCTGCGTGTTCTCAAAGGACGTTGCAGTTCAGGATTCGGTCAGGATTCGGTGAGGAAAACGGTGAAGCTGAGAACACAAGAAAGGCATTGACAAATATTGATGTCTCCCTCCTCAGTGTTCAGATTGTTAGGGCATAAAAGCATTGCTCAGCTAAAAATAGAGATCAAACAACAGGAGGAAAATGTTATTTTGTTGTTGTTACTTAACCCACCAGCACATTTTAATATCCTGTCAACACTCAAACATTTAAAGTCAAACATTAAATGTTAAACAAGTATGCAATCAGTAGTAAATGCTCCCAGGATATTTCATGAATGATTTACATGACACTAAGCCATTTAGTTTGAAACAGATGAAGGATGTAGATCACAATCATATAAAATCAAATATTTCTTAAATAAAACACACTTCTTATGGGCTAGATAATTGTTTTTAGGTCAGCTAAGACAATGATATTTTTGGAAAATCCTAGCATAACCACCTACACATGCTGATTTTAGGCGTTTCACATGAATATTCTTAAACTGTTCAAATACCAAACAGAAGGCAGGCACGCTATTTTTAGTGTGGCTTAGCTCAGTGTTTCATCCGTGAAACAGAAGTCCAACTTCTCTGGCATCTCAAGAGATCTCATTAAGAGCAAAAACCTCTTTGCAATTTCTCTTTTCATTTTTATTCATATTTCAGTGTGGCAGAGGGATGATGAGCTCCATCCATCATTAAATCAAACAGAAGCTTAAGGTTTAATGTCTTAATTCATGCAAGAGACACATTATGAAGGATATTTAACAGCATTGTATAGACACAATAGTTACCAGGTGTCCTGCAATATCCCATGTACACTGCTCTCCATGTAGGCACATGCTCCTATGGGCCGTAGATCAGCGGATGGAGGGCTGGCAATATCTGTGTCACAATAAGAGGTACTGAATACAGCCTAAGCTCATTTGCAGTCTATGTGCAAATCTATAACAATCACTATCCAACCCTTTTAATATGAATCATTTGATGAATCACAACAAATGGGGTCACTTCACAGCTTCTCTCTTGATTTAAAGGGGTCATATGATGTTGCTAAAAAGAACATTATTTTGTGTATTTGGTGTAATGAAATGTGTTTATGCGGTTTAAGGTTAAAAAA
>NW_015549559.1:2542540-2555422 GCF_001515605.1 Sinocyclocheilus anshuiensis | reverse complement strand
AAAAGCGAGGTGTGCTGTGATTGGCCAGCTATCCAGTGCGTTGTGATTGGTCGAATACCTCAAGCATGTGACGGAAATGTTACGCCCCTTACCATACTGTGATGCCTTGTCCCAGCTGGAGTGACGAGACAAAAACATTAAAAAACCCATTACAAACGAGGCATTTGTTGCATCCAGTGGGGACATAATTACAGATTATAATGATTTGTACTGTCTTTTTACGCGTTGCATTGCATCGCGCTGAGTAAACATAAAACCATGTCTGCATTTGTGATCGGAGAAATGACAAACTACAAACGCTACTCTACACTGCTCAAAACTCGCGTTTGAACAAAGTAGTTTCGCTTTCACAACGAATCACACAGCACCTTCATGACATGGCGGCGGCGGCGGCAACAACAATACTACAGTGAGAATAAAAGTTATGCCTTCTTTCTTTGCGTGAACATTTGGCCGGCGTTATGTAAATCTTCCCACATCCTGACGTAGACACGTGGGGGCGTGTTAGAACGAGCCGTTTTAGGTAGGCATGGTTGACTCTTAACTTTTATAAAGAATATCTCTTTGGATTTGAGACTTTAGTCTTTGCAACTTTACAGATCTTCTTTATGCACCAAGAGCTTGTAACACTCCAAAGAGAAAGGAAAAATTGAAATCTCATCATATGACCCCTTTAAATAAAAATGCTTCAGAAATGCACCCACATGTTTTTGTAATCTTTTTGTATTGATTGCCATGATAGATACACTAAAAAATGGGGTGACAATTTGCAGTGGGATTTGGGGATGGGACCCCCCGAAAGCTGTGCAGAACTGATCTGAAATTTCAGTCTCAGTGTTCTGTCACCTCTAGTGTTCTGCTGTGATGTGCTGATCCAGCGTGTGTCCTATTACCGCTTATCTCAGTGGAAAAGAGAGAGGGTCTGATAATACACCTCTCATCCTGCTGTATCTACTAAAGACACTGATCTGTTCTGTTTTGATCCCACCTCCCGCTGGCACTTGTATGCATAATGATTGCTCTTTTTTTGGAGCTGATGTTTTGATAACGAGCAGCAGCTATCATTTACTAGCTTAACTGTTTTAAATGAGAGTGTTAAACAGTTTTTGTTTGTTCACGGCTTTGTCGACGATAATTAACAGAGCTTTTTTATTATTCTTTATTCCCTCTGCAGTTAAAATGCTGCCTGGTACCAGGCTCCTGCTGCTGCGTGTGCTGTGTCATGTGACCACCGCATGGGCATTCGCCCGCATGTCTGACGCCGTGGAGCTGCGGTCCGCGTTCTCTGTGGCACGTACCAGCAGCATGGAGGGAGGGCCCAAGATGGTCGTCACCTTCGACAAGGAGTATGTCAACATAGGGGGCGATTTCGATCTGAAGGCTGGCTTATTCCGCTGCAGGATTCCGGGTGCCTACTATTTCTCATTCACGGTGGGAAAGTTCCCGCGTCGAGACCTGTCGGTCATGCTGATGAAGAACCGCAATGAGGTTCAGGCGATTGTCTATGACGAGAACGCCGGAGAAGAGCGGAAGGTGCAGAGCCAGAGCGCCATGCTGCAGCTTGATTTCGGAGACACTGTTTGGCTCCGTCTTCATGGAGACCCTCGCTACGCTATCTACAGCAACACGGGTCATTACACCACCTTCAATGGTTACCTGATCTACCCCGATGTATACGGCTACCAAGAACCCATACGCAAAGATCATGACAGTGACCATCAGCCACCGAAAACCAGCGATCACTCATTGTCTGAGCATGAAAATACAGTTACCAAAGACACCGCTGTGAGTATGAAAGAAGAGAGACAGGATGAAGAGATAAAAGAGGAAGATGGGAGAGATGGAGAGGAGGAAGATGACGACCAGCGGTCAGCATTCTCAGTGGGCCGCACTCAGAGTATTGTGGGAGTAGATCAAGGATACCCTGAGCACCAGCCCATCATCTTCGACACAGAGTTTGTCAACATCGGCAACGACTTCAACTTGAGCTCTGGTATATTCAAATGCAGAGTAGCAGGAGCCTATTACTTCTCCTTTAATGCTGGCAAGCTGCCCCATAAGACCCTGTCAGTGAAGCTGATGAAAAACCATTTGGAGGTACAGACCATGATCTACGATGACAGCGACACTGAGAAGGCCCTGCAGAGCCAGAGTCTGATGTTGTCACTGCAGGCTGGAGATACTGTCTGGCTCTACAGCCACCAGAGGGAAGGATTTGGTGCTTACAGTAATCATGCCAAGTATATCACTTTCACTGGCTTCCTGGTGTATCCCGAGCTCCACCGAAGCCTTCCTCAGCAGCAGAAACCAGATAAGACACTGTAGGCCAGCCAAGGAGCCAGTCAGTCTGGGTCTTTAGGAAGGTAAAAGGTTGGAGCAGCACTTATGTGGAAAAAATGTGAGTTCCCTACACACAATCTTCTACACTCTAGAGACTGTGTGTCACTCATCACTCCTGTGGTTTGATTCCATATTACAAAATCTCTCTAGCTCGTTTTCACCCTGATAATCTACTTTCAGGAAGAAATGACTAAGTTAAGCAAGCAACAGCTGTAACAATTTGGTTAAACAAGATCTATACTCAGCATCCCTAAAGTCGCCATGAAACAGAAATTGCGATCATCTTTTCTTCCCTATCGTGACAGGTTCTCAAATGAAAAAAACAAAAACAAACGTACGGCAGCACTTGATTTTGTCCATCGGGAATTTATTGAATAGTTGTTGTTTGCTAATTGAGCGATCTCATGTGAGTGACAGGTTGCTGGATTATTGCCCAGCTGGAGTTTACGGAGGGATGCTATTGGGAGGGGACATTAATGTTTTTGATTAAGAATTACGATGGAATGGATAATTCATTCATAATAAATACTGTAACATTCCATAAAAATAAGAATTGTCCATTTTGAATTCGTGGTGACTTTAGGGCCAAAATAAAACATAGAATATACAGCTTGACTGAACGATCTGAAATTCTTAGCACTAAAGCACCTATCTCTTCAGAGGCAGTTCATTAGACAGCTCCAAATCAAAACTGTTTAAATATAAATATTAAATGCATGCATATTTCAAATAAGAAATTTTGTTGTCTTTGAAGCTTTTGCATGAAAGATTTGCACGAGAGCACCGTCTTCTGCTTTTTCATCTATTATTTCCAGTGTAAAATCTGTTTATGGCAAAAAAAACCAAAAAGAAAAACAGTGATGACAATGGTTTTTCCAGTAAATCCTGTAGTCATTTGTGTAGTCAAATTCACATAGTCAGTCAATGATCAGTCAGGTTTTGGAACAACACTACACATTTAAACCGAGGACCGCATCTGTAAATTTACTTATGTAAGGTCCACCCAATTGGCCCAACGAAGGTATCCAATGGTAGTTGAAAGTTTACAGTGTGTCTATTCAATGCGCAAAGTAATTCAATTTAAAGTAAATTCTAATCTGAGTCCATTTTATTATGACCTCGAATTTAGGTTAGATTCACAATTATTATTGATTGTTCATAGGATAATTTATCTAGACATCTGATTATTCTATTTAACTCTTTAGTCTTATTGTACTTGTTCATTCGGATTACTATAACACTTCTGAGTCTCATACCGGCCGGGTATACAGATTTCGTACTCACAAACTTGTCAGTCTTGGTCATTAGACAGAGGCGATTGACTAATATTCTAGAAGGCCCGTACCGACTTTGCTAATTCTAGAATATATTATTTAGACCCCATAGATCTGAAAATACTTAAATGAATGAATGAATCTTTATTGGCATTGTATGCACCAGTGGTACAGAGCAACAAAATAGTGTTAGTGGCTCTTTAAGACACCAGATAACAAGTAGAGAACAATAAGTAATAAATAAATAGAACTGTAACAGTAGTACAGCAACAGTATAATGTAATAAAGTGAGATAACACCTCTCACTTGCTCTCTGAGATAACAGAGAGCAGTCTAATAACACCTCATGGCTATATGTAACACTCACACTGTCTGCTACACTATGTGCAAGTAAAAAAACAATACACAGAACATAAAAAGTTCGTCTTTTTGCTGCGTCTGAATGCGCCGCCATCTAATTAAGGTAAAACTAAATCTAACCAGAGGTCATGCCCATTACCATAGAACCAAGTTGACCAACTTAACTTCCTCTAATGGTTCATCTCTACTGCGTCACTTTGGATGTGCGTTCACGACAGTATCATGATTCTTATTTAGAATAATATTACAATAATCAGAAGTTGAGGCTCACCCCTATTTAGTCAACAACAACACTGTTGCTCTAAACGGAAAACCCATGATTAGCTTCTACAGTCTAAGTATACATGACTAACGTCAATGTGTTAGTCGGAGCTCTAAAGCATCAGTTGGTGTGCCCCTCTGCTCCACCTAAGCTGCATTTTAGTCTCTTACTAACCTGAATTTAGATTTGCGGTGTTATGGACAATAATCTCAGAGTAAGTCAGAATAAAATCAAATGTAACAATTTATTATCAGTCAGGTAAATATGTTGATTTGATTTGATATCTCTGAATTGACTATGTAATTGGCATAATACATAAGGCATCAAATCCTCAAAGATAAATCTAAAGTAAAGGATGCATTCCTGTTTTAAGAAAAAATACATAGTATAGTGTGTGTGGACGCTATGGGTTCATCTGGCTACAGAAGCACCCTAATCTTCTTGCCAAATTTCCTTAAGTACTCAGACCAAGACAAATATCTTCCAGGTGGAGACAGAAACTAACAATTGGAATTTGCATTGATTAAGGCCTAGATGTGGAGCGTTTACACCTTTTGGGGACAGATTGTAATTTGCTTGAATGACACTAGGGAATGGCACACCCTCTACAGTAAGCAACATATCTCTAAACTCTTAGGATCTGTATTAACTTTTAGTCTACTGCTTGTAAGATTAAGACCATTGTACCAGTCGCATGGAGACAATTCAAATGATACCCAACATGACATCTCTTGCATTCATGTAGAACATTATATTATGCTTTTGACCATTCTGAGTGAGCTGAGTGAAGGGAAGGAAGTGGATGAAAAGGAACAAATGTGAAGGAGTTTTCCTGCATCTTCTCTCAGTGAGATGTGGAAACAGATGTCTGTATGTTAATACACTGTGTTTGTATTGTCCGTATCTCAGAAGATCAAAGCGCCTGAGGTTCTTCGAGTCTTACTCTATGTTTGGACAGAAGCTTGGCCAAACATAGTACAGGCTGACAGATTCTAAAGGAACAATGATTTCATTCACTGCCAAATATATCTGCTGTACACCAACTGATGCTAATGATTTTGGGAAATTGTTCAACAAATATTGATGTTTATATTTTGGAAAGAAAATCTTTCTAAGATATCGATCATTTTGTATAATTCATCTGGTTTATGTGTTTACAGCCATAAAGATTTGTTTAGTTGATGAAGCATATGTAATATGAAGTGCACAATTCCAAACTGTAAATACCTCTGTGTTTTTTAATCCATTTCTATATAAGTGAACGTTTTCATTTCTAATTCTGTGCCTGGTCTTATGTACTTTTCTGTATGGGTTTAATCCGATAAATAAACTTTGGGAAAGAGTGCTGGATAAGCTTTTTAATGTTTGTGCAGTCTGAGCTTTGTTAAGTGCCGTAAAAAAAAGTAGTTTCAGTGTATGCTGGATTCTTATTGTGGAAGAAGCCAGTCCTCAGAAGCAAGCCAAATAAAAACTCTGAATGTAAACTCTTTCTTTTGTCTTGTATTTTTCATTAGTGTAATTATTACATCTACAGTGCTGTCACTCCTACCAATTATATTTTAACCTGTAAAAGGATTTTTCTATGATGAATAAATGAAATTAAGTTTTCAAATATTTGAATTGAGTAAATATTTGAAAATCCCCGCTGAAAACACATTTTATTTTAACAACCTAAATCGGTTGAGGTATTTAATTACCTTAAGCAATAATGTTAACATGGTACACCTTTGCGTCATTTTTGAATCCACATGAGTTTGATTGCACCCTGAATGGCAGTGCCTTTATGAGGTCTTAGAACTAAAATAGCAGATCAGATTAGTTTTGTATTGAAGATCAAGGAGAGGCCTGGGGGAACTTAGTTTGATTCCATTTGGAAAAAGCCTGAAAGTAAAGAACTGTTTTTGGTGCAAACCATACACAACAGCACCCAGATAATGCCTTTTGTATTGTCAAGCATGGTGGTGGTGGCAGAACACTGGCAAAAAGAAGGTTTGTGTTCTAAAATGATGTCAGGGACCAGACATCTGACTGACAAATTTAACGTTTTCCCCTCTAATTTAGAAAAATCATTCAATTCAAATTTGACCAAATGTAAAAGAAATTATTTCTAAGTGTACAAATCTCTAAATGATACAATCAGAAATATACAGCAGAAATATACTGCTATATTTCTGGGGTGGACCCCCCCCATATAGAGAAAATAATAAATAAATAGCAAATTTAGCACGTTTCTTTTAATCTCTCGTCATATTTTTATTTTTGGGTTTGTTTATGATTCATACATATATTTGTTTTGTCTTATCCTCGTTATCGCTCAAAAACCCTAAGACAAAGGCTTATTCAATATCAGTTAATTTGGTGTACCAAACTATCATTAAGCAAAGAAGAATTAAATATCTACCCATAGGCAGAGTTTGAACCAACTGCAGGGTATGTTAGTGTAATGTAGGCTATAAACTACACACATCATAAACCCGTCTTTTTAGACAAGTACCTGATATGATGTCAGGAAATATTTTAATATGACTGAATTTGTATTTATAGTGATCTCAACTCAATAAAAACATTCTAAGTTACAAATTATAAAGCTTTAATTTACATAGTTATTCAAACAGCGAGTAAATTATGGAGAAAGCAAGCAAAGAACATTCGCATTAAAGAATAGTATCTCTGACTTCAGTCTAGTCCAGGGTTGTCCAAACTCGGTCCTGGTGTCCTGCAGAGTTTAGCTCCAACTTGCCTCAACACACCTGACTGGAAGTTTCTATGCCTAGCAAGAGCTTGATTAGCTGGTTCATGTGTGTTTAATTAGGGTTGGAGCTAAACTCTGCAGGACACCGGCCCTCCAGGACCGAGTTTGGACAGCCCTGGTCTAGTCAGAGTTTAAGCACTCAAAATTCCTGTTATAATCAATGAAGCTGTCCATACACTGTATGATAAATGAATCTCATACTTAAGTAATTCATACATCTGCACTTTGTTGCTTATGATGAGAAAATTTGCAAGATTCATTTAGCACGCGCACGCAAAAACTCAGAGGTTTCAGCGATGACTATGTGGATGCATCTGATTGGCCATTGTGTTCATAAACTCAACAGAATCGTGTGCGATTGGTTATAATGTGCAACGCTGTAAATACGCGTAAAAAAATTGTGATGTGACATGAGCAGGTCTAAATTTATTACAGCAATCAACACTTTTCATTTAATTTTCATTTTCATTATAGTTTCATGTTTCAAGTATTATAGAGTTTTAGGGCCCTATATGTGTTCATTCGTTCATTATAATTCAACCAGTAAAGACCAGTGGTCGAATTGAGGGGTCCCCTGGGGTCCTCTGATTGGTTTATTGCACGTCATGCCCAAAACATGCCCATTGCTCATTAATAGAATAGGGACAACCCTTTTTAATTTTCATTTTCATTATAGTTTCATGTTTCAAGTATTATAGAGTTTTAGGGCCCTATATGTGTTCATTCGTTCATTATAATTCAACCAGTAAAGACCAGTGGTCGAATTGAGGGGTCCCCAGGGGTCCTCTGATTGGTTTATTGCACGTCATGCCCAAAACATGCCCATTACTCATTAATAGAATAGGGACAACCCTTTTAGACCATGTGCTTAGATCGTTAAAATAGGGCCTCTAATCTGTACACGTATTTGCATTGCTTTTACTGTTCTCTGTAGTTCCTACCTCCTCACGCGTCACCATTGGTCGATTATGTACAATGCCTGCATGAAATTGGTCAAGATCATGGTCAAGATATTTGTCAATGAGCTCAGGATCTGTTGAGCAGCAAATTTGAAACATTTTGCATTCTACCTATGATAAAACTGTGCTGTTAAGTTTTGTGAAGGAGGGCCACTGGTAGAAAGCTTTTTAGCTGTGTTTATGATCAGTATGCACAAAAGTGACTGTAAAATATGTATTTTAGGTGACATTTTAAAATGTATGAGTTAATTAGTTGTCAGTAATGAACAATACTGCACAAATTATATTGATCACGAAGAAAGTCCTTACTCTGTCCCAAACCCGTACAGTAAGGTGGATATAATGGCTGCAATATAACAAAGAGTGAAAAATTTAAGGGGGTCTGAATACTTTCCGTACCCACTGTATACAACAGCACATCAGTTATATTCAGGTCTATACTGCCACCTGTCGGCGCAGTTGTGTAACTTAGAGAACAAACGTGATGTCGAGATCAGAGAAAACAAGAAAAAATAATAACCATCCATGGCCTCTTAGGACTTCCGTAGGGTAAAGTTAGGAAGATGGGAAATAAGTATTTTATCCTAGAGAACTCAATGTTCTTGAATTAGAAATATTTATTTATAAATGTGATGTTTTAAAAGTCAACCGTAGTACTAGCAAATGATAAATAGTAAAAAGAAAATAATATTAAAGAAATTGCACAATAAATTAGCAAACATATATGCCAGAACCAACAACTGCTGCAGAGCTCCACTCATGAAGGGATGAGAGAACACAGTAGCAGCAGGCAGCCGACATGCTGGATGATTCGCCTCTATCAAGAGCTAATTTATGTGCTCTTACGGAGTAGCTGACTTGCCACAAACTGTAATGAGATTGGTAAATGGAAAAGCCACAGTTAATTATGGAGGAGAGATTCTTAGACCTATCATTTTGCTGTGTGCAATGACATTCCTGAACAATTAAACAACTAAACAATTCCTGAGCAATTAAATAATTTGTGGGCAAAACTCATAATTTTGTAGATAAAGATCTTTTTGGAAATAACCTGTCGATATCGAGAAATTATTTATTGTTATATCTTGTAGCGGTAACTGGAGATATCTAAAACCTTGAAGGCATTTGGCTATATGCACATTTACCTGCCAAATCACAAAAAAATTATAGCACAGGTATCAAACATCCTTGTATTTAACCAGAATTTGACTAAGCATTATTCATACACACATTGTTTTACAGGTTTAAATTTTCATTAGAATACCTGAGAGAATTGTCTAAATATATCAGTGGTATATTCATATTATGCATTAATGACATTTTTCAATTAAAAGAGTTGCCAGAATAAAAAATTTATTTTGAATAACATTGGCTATAATTTTTACATAAAACTCTTGAAATTGTAGAATATAAACGCATAATCTTGATTCGGAGTTTTGAAAGAGCTTATTTTTGTGTGTCTCTGCCTTTTTAACTAGTGTCAAGTGGTAGACATGTTTGCAAAAAAAAAAAGTATAAATAAGGAATGATATGCAGAAACAGGAGCAGTTTTCGTTGTTTTATTTAGATGTAGCACAGGGTCTTATTTACATAAATACGTTCTGAGGATTCATCTGAGAGTATGATTAGAACTCTAAAGGGTCACAGCACAGGAGGGGGGTTTACTTTGCTGGCTTATCCCCAGACTCCAGCTTAGGTGTGTCTTTAGGCTCGCGGTATGCGGGGAACGCTTCCCATGGACTGTTCAAGTCAAACTTACGGAACTCCTGGGCCAGCTCAACAGGTTCAGCCACAACCCTCTTCACTTCCTCATCATAACGTACCTGACAAAGAAGGAGAAGAAAAATATTCAGCATTAATGAATCCACACCCAGCTTAAAATTAAAAATGCATAATTGCTCTGTACCTTGGAACACACACTACTATTTTATAATAATTTTGAAAGAAGTCTCTCATGTTCATCAAGGCTGCATTTATTTGATAAAAAATACAGTACACAGTAATATTGTGAAATATTATTACAACTTAAAAACAACTGTTTCCTATTTTAATATATTTTCAAATGTAATTTATTGCTGTGATGGCAAGGCTGAATTTTCAGCAGCCATGACTCCAGTTTTCAGTGTCTCATGATCCTTTAGAAATCTTATATGCTGATTCAGTGCTCAAGAAACATTTCTTATTCTCATCAATATTGAAAATAGCTGTCCGGTTTAATATTTTTGTGGAAACCATGATACATTTTTTACAGGATTTTTTGATGAATAGCAAAACAACAGCATTTATAGTGTCACAACAAAAACCAAAGGAAAGTCTTTTCTGAATGGATGACCTTCAAATCCATAATCTGTCAAGATGCGTCTCAGATCAGGATGGTTTGCGAAGAAAACTCCAAACATGTCCCAAATCTGTAATGAAATATCATTTCAGAATGAAACAATACTACCTTTAAAATTTGACGAAACAGACCTAACATCTGCATGCATCTACAGCTATGCTGCATGATCTCATAGACCATTGACAAGACATTCACAGTCTGCAGTGTGTCATAGCAGGTGGGAAGTAGCTCAGGGGCTCCACTGCATGAGCACTGCAACTTGTGTCTAAGTACACTGTAGACAAAACAGACATCTATTTTTGTAATCTGTAAAATGCAAAGCTCAAAACTTGTTCATGAAACTTCAGCTGATTACAATAAGGCACATACCTCTCTCTCATACCAGTCAGCTGCCTGGTGCACAGGCACAGAGGAGTCAAGAGGACTCAGCTCATCAGTGTAGGTCTTCACTCGGATACGAGAATTATAGCGCAGGGACAGCATATTATACACAATCTGAAAAGGAAATAATTTGATCATCAATCCTTTGCAGAACAGTTTCAGAAATGTTTGATTCAGTTAAATGGATGAGTATTTCTCATGCTAATAACTTCTCCCATCCAGACTACCAAAGTATGCACCTTTGAATGTTATTTTTACATGAATATATTGAAAAAATAATAATGAAAAGTAAAATTAAATAAACACCTCGAAGCGGTACTGCCTTGTAGGAACATCCACGGCTGTCAGGTCAGTCATGTTGTGGAACTGAGCGTTTGTGTGATCCTTCAAGAAGGTGAGAACAGGTATAATCCCTTCTGGGTGGATCATTAGCTCCAGCTCATTAAAGCAGGTCACCTAGAATTTAAACAAAACGCTGTAAATGAGAGAACCATTTTTGAGGAACTGCAGAGTGTATCTTCAATATGTATCACTAATCGGTCATCTGTAAATGATAAATATAAGAATAACTGACCTGAACTTGTTGCACATATTTGGGGAGAATCTCTGCAATATATTCTCCAAACTCTGAAAGCTGAGTGTGTGTGACTGGATCCTTGGGCCTTACAGTAGCTAATGCAAAAAGACATTTAATCATGAAACATCAACACCCCGACCCGTTAACAACAATGACAAACCCAATTCCCCAAATCTACTCACGTCTGGTTTCAGTTGTCGTTGTTCTTGTCTGGACAATCGCAGCGCTCTGTCTAGCAACTATGTCAGAGATTGAGAGAAATTAATGCAGCACAATATAGTGCTGATATTATGACAGGTTCGGATCAAGACATCAAAATGAATCAAATTTGTAGCTTGTATGTCCGACAAATTCCAAATTAATGACATTCCTGTAATTTTGCAAAAAATCCTTCTCCCTAGAAGCGCGATGTGTTCATTTCAAGAATAAGAGAAGCATGATTGGCATAATTGAGATTATAACTGTAAATCAGTCGACACTGTCATTGGCGTTCATTGTATTTCTACTGCCTGTTAGAGCAAGAGGAAAGGTCAGCGAAGAAAAAAAGCCTAACCATAGAGGAGCGGGTTGTGGATCCTGCACAGTGCTAATAATGGTGATTACGTAAATAATTAGTTACGAAGAGGTCAGTGCTGCTCTTGCTTATTTCTTACCGTTTAGACTTCTTCCAAAACCGTTGCGGACAAATCTAACCAAGGAGGCCGCCATCTTTACTCCCTCTCCGCGTCCTTCCTCGCGGCCGGGATCCGCTGATGCTGACGGTGCGGGTGCGTTTCGCAGTGCGCTGCTGCCATCTTCAGGCGGCACAATCGAGCCCTTTAACCCTGTACAGCCTGACATTTGAAATAATAGTTGCAAATCGATTTTTTTAATTAGTTAAATTGACCTTAAGACAAATTATAAAAGAATGCTATTAAAAAGTTTGCATATGTGTTTTATGCTTTGTTTCATATTTGATACATCAGGCTTTTATGGCTCATATAACAAAATATACTGAGAATTTAGAGATCACAAAAATACACCTCAGAGGCCACAACTGAGCAAAATCAGGCAATTTGATGCAGTTGTTAAGTAAGTCCGAAATTCTGATTGTAGTGTAAATCAATGAGATTTTGAATAAAAGGCCTTTTACTTACTAATAACGTATGAACTATCAATCCATCAGAGGGCAGAAAGCATGTAATAGATTAGAATGTATACAACAGGTGTTTGAGCAAAATTTTGATCATGTTGATAATTTAGAGCCACTTGAATTCATGCATCAAATATGGAATGGTACACCTTCCAGGGTTAAAACACTGACCCATTACCGCGGGAAGTAGGGGTGCTGAGGGTGCTGCAGCACACCCTGGACTGTAGCCCACGAAAAAATGGGGGTGCGGTGTTAAAAATAAATGATACAATGTGTAATGAACAATATGTAACACAAAATAAATAATATTCATTTTATTAATTGTTGGAACATTTTATGTTTGTTAAATTCAAGTTTTTGTTTTTTAAAAGAACGACCAAGCGGCAGCGGCAGACAGCGAGTTGAGCGTTATGTTTGATCAATTTAGCCTTCTCAAACCAACACGACTTGCCTAAAATAAACAGACATAAAACACTTCATGCATTTCACAGTATTAATTTAAACATT
>NW_015549559.1:2542351-2542511 GCF_001515605.1 Sinocyclocheilus anshuiensis | reverse complement strand
TCAGTGGCGTAGCGTCTGGTTATGCAGGGTATGCAGGTGCATATGTGCCCGGGCAGTTTGGGGGCAACGAGGGGACGAATACAGCCCTGCATGGGCCCGGCCCTTGTCCAACAGCTTTATGAGAATTCTCGGCCCGAGTCCGACTGGATACCGTGACTTT
>NW_015549559.1:2539757-2541931 GCF_001515605.1 Sinocyclocheilus anshuiensis | reverse complement strand
TTCATTATGTAATCCGTAAAGATGCATTTCTCTCTAAAGGCACGTCCAATGAGGATGGATAGTCAACATTGACTCAGAAAACATTAGTTTATTAACAAATAATTCAAACTGACTTGCTACGCCACTGAATAAGACTGCACCCGCGTTGTAACACAAATAAATGTAAGGTTTTTCGATGTTCCCCTTACTTTAAATGCATGCTTATGGCTCATTATTATTAATCCTCAGGCTACCTTAAAACGTTCGTAGTTTGTGGTTTATTATCTTATTCATTAAAACACATCAGCCATAAAATAGTACAATGGCAAATTCGCATATATTAAACATCTACCTTGCATTGACAAAATGAATAAGTTGGATATAGCCGTTGTAGCCCAAATAAATATGGTCTTTTCCCTTATTTAAAACGAATGCTTAGTTTGTGGTTCATTGGTATTTTTTTAATGAAAACCCAGCAACAAAGACACTCACTTGTATGCTATTAAACGAATAAATGAGAGTTTTATTAACAAAAGTTGTGCTTTGGATCCGCCATCACAGTGTCTTCTCGCATCACTCTTGTCACGTGACACCCCCCCCCTCCCCGCGGCTATGCACTGACCCTGTATATTTCACTAAAAAAAGACCATGACCTACCGTTGTTTGTCATCCTATTTATTAAAATGTATTGCAAATGGTCTCTCTCTGTTTCATTACAGTATTTAATCATAGAAAATGAATTAAATGCATTGGCTCTTTTAAGCTGCCAAGCCAGGATTTCCTTACAATTACAAAATATCATGACCTTATAGATAACATGCACAAAGAAACAAAACACCAATTGCCAGATGCAGTCTTTTTAAGAACTCATAATACAAAGAAGCCAGTTAGAAGTTCAGATAAAAATTTAAAAAAATCTTTAAAAAACATTACATCACTAACTCAATCAAAAATCAATATTATTTGTAAATTCACTCAGGGTTCCCACTCTTTTTCAGTGATCATTTTCCAGGACTTTGAGGACTTGTCCAGGACATTTTTAATTGAATTATGGCGACAATAAAAGACAAGGATCATGCCCTAAAGCAATATATTCGTCTCTACATAAGTCATACATTTTATGGCCATGACTTAACTTAAAAAATCAGCTCTTTAATATGAGCTCTTAATTAAACATTACAACAAATGATTTTCAGAACCAATTTCAGCCCCATAGCAAAAAAAAAAGTATTTAATTATTTTATTAAACAATTTGAAAATGAACATAAATCAAATCAATTTATTATTAATGCTAATAATAATATAAAAGAAAATACTATTTTAAAATACTGGCATGTATCCTTCAAATATTTTGTAATTAAGTATTGCTTTAAAAGGGTCAAGTGAAAAATGAGTGGATTCTGACTAGAAACACCTCTGATTGGCCATTGCATATCA
Source organism: Sinocyclocheilus anshuiensis (assembly GCF_001515605.1). Lineage (NCBI taxonomy): Eukaryota > Metazoa > Chordata > Actinopteri > Cypriniformes > Cyprinidae > Sinocyclocheilus > Sinocyclocheilus anshuiensis. The sequence continues at coordinate 2,540,515 of NW_015549559.1, read as the reverse complement.
CTGTTCATGGAAAGCGATATAAATATTTACAGAAGCGTTGGAAAGCAGCAGCCTATCAGCGAGTACTGAATTGAGTCTGTACCACTGATCTATATAATATATATTATAGATCAGTGGTCTTTACTTGGTACTACCAGTGCGTCAGAAAGGCCGGTATTATTATAATAATTAATATATTAAATTTTTTCAGTATCAACTTAACAGAAGTAGCCCACTTTTGACAATAATCAAAATTATTAGTTAACAAGTTACTGAATCACTGAAATACTTCTCTTAAAGGGGTCATATGATGCGATTTCAAGTTTTCCTTTCTCTTTGGACTGTTACAAGCTGTTCGTGAATAGATAAGATCCCTGAAGTTGCAAAGACTAAAGTCTCAAAACCAAAGAGATATTCTTTATCAAAGTTAAGACTCTGCCACACCCCCCTAAAACGGCTCGTTCTAACACGCCCCCACATATCTAGGTCACTATGTGGGAATATTTGCATAATGCGCCCAAATGTGCAAGCAAAGAAAGAAGGCGTGGTTTCAGTAACCGCAGTTAGTGTTGAAGCAGCCATGTCAGGGAGACGCTGTGTGTTTCTAGGCGAAAGCAAAAGCACTTTATTTGGCCTTCCGAAAGTAGATGCATTTAGGAATCTTTAAGATCACTTACAACAGAACAGCAATGCATTTTATGGACGACCGTTTCATGAACCTAGGAGAGGAGGTAATTCTGACTTTGCTATGACAATCTGGCGCTTCTGAATCAGCGACT
>NW_015549559.1:2532871-2539674 GCF_001515605.1 Sinocyclocheilus anshuiensis | reverse complement strand
TGAACATTAAAGCATGTCAACATATTCTGTTACACCAAATACACAAAATAATGGATCTTTAAAAAAGCATCATATGACCCCTTTGAAGTTCACCACTGGATAAAGTTGGGAAACACATCAATGCTGAGGCTGCGTTTACACTAGTGCGTTTCGTTTTCATCAGTCGATGCACCAATCTTGCTTGATTTGTTTTTTTCATGGCCGATTTTACAAGCAAATGGGCCGATTCCAATTTGTTAATATTTATTTCATTTTTTAAAGCAAGAGATAAGATAGAATTAAAATATAACTGCATGAACAAGATGATAGGCCTACTATCTGTAGCCATTTAAAATTAGAGGCAACCACTGCATTTTAATCACAATTCAAACAAAGAAGCTGCATGCATGAGCAGTTTCCGTTTTTCCGTTAATTTAAATTAGATTAACTTAGATGTAATTTAAAAATCTGAAGACAAAATGGTAAAGACAGAAAACAGAATGGTCTGACTTTAACTTTGAAATTATGCTACATAAAACACACCTGCACGAAACAAAATCAGCTGACGGACTGAATGAGACGCAGATTCACTCTCTGACAGCAGGTGGCGCTTATGGAACAGCAGCGATACAGCGTTTCCATAGTTACCGCGGTAAACAAAGCAGGGCAGCGCTTATAAACACTACTTTAATATTCTTCATTATATGATGGTAAGATGAAAAGAAAATACCATCTAAACTTTTCTAAAGACAGTCAGTTCCCCTCAGAGATACACTCATATAAACCCCAATTCAATATTAAGGATTTTCTTCCAATATTTTGCTCATCGTGAACAGTGAGCTGCTCTGTCTGCTAAGTTACAGTATTTTCCCCTCTTTGTGTTCTTCTTCAGCGGTCTTTGTTAACGTCTCGTTTACAGACTTCCTAATATTTCCACACAAATTACATTTTGGAAAATGCTTGCAACACAGTTTGTATGCAAGTCCGGAACAGAGGTCGGCTGAAATAAGACAAAAAAATCCGGTTGCTGATCGTGCGTTTAGAGCAAAAACAGGCCGCTGTTGCACCGAATTATGTGACCATATTAGGCGCTGTATTGAGCTTATCCAACCTACTCCTAAACCCAATCCTAATCCTAAACCTACCCTCACTGCAGCGCCTACTAAAGTCACAGAATTCGGTTTAACACCTGTTCCGAGTTATGGCCTTCTACTACTAACATTAAAATTGTCTCGGGCCAGTGGTAAACTGTGCGTTCTTGGCCAAAGGAAAACATTTTCCAGGACATTTGACATTTTCTCTCATTTTCCATGTGTTTTCCAGGACTGGAAAAGTAGCCATCAATTTTCCAGGATTTCCAGGACGCATGGAAACCCTGTCACTGTCTAAAACAGGGGTGCCCAAACTCGGTCCTGGAGGGCCGGTGTCCTGCAGAGTTTAGCTCCAACTTGCCTCAACACACCTGCCGGGAAGTTTCTAGCATGCCTAGTAAGAGCTTGATTAGCTGGTTCAGGTGTGTTTGATTAGAGTTGGAGCTAAACTTTGCAGGACACCGGCCTTCCAGGACCGAGTTTGGGCAGCCCTGGTCTAAAACGGTTGTGGCTAGAAGGGATACAGCTACAGCCGGAAGTTAACAGTAAATTAAATTAGTCCGGAGTCCTGCAGAGTTTAGCTCCAACCCTAATCAAACACACCTGAACCAGCTAATCAATGTCTTACTAGGTATACTTCCAGACAGATGTGTTGAGGCAAGTTGGAGCTAAACTCTGCAGGACACTGGCCCTCCAGGACCGAGTCTGGTGACCCCTGGTCTAAAACATCTGAGGTAATAGAAATAACAACAATATTGTTTTATTCACAACGTAATCCAGATGGATGTTATTATAGCTTTAAGTCTGCTTTTATGTACAGTACACTAATTCTTAAAAGAATATATAGAAATATATGCACTCTAACAAGGAAAAACAACTTATTAAGGCTCTACAATATATCAGATATAGCATTATTGTCAGCATTTGTACACTGTGTATCTTCTAACTGGACTCTGAACCGCACACTTGCTTGAAGTACTCCTGCAGAATCTCCAACTGGGCTGAGCGGATCAGCACATGAGGCCGGACTGAGGCCAGCATCTTACAGGCCTCCTCTGGACTCCAACAGTGTAGCTGTGAAAGGAAAACAAGCATTTAACACACGGCTGTAACCACTATAGACACACTGAGAACGAGGATATCTCCCTTCAATAATTATATAGGGACAAACTGCCCCCTCCCCCTCAATATTTGATATTTTTATGCTGCTTTGCTGCACTTCTTTACCAACAAGATCTTTTTGTTGTTAGGATGACAAAAAGTTTCAAAGTTACATTTTTAGGCTGGTCTGATCTAACAGCACTCATTAAAGTTTTAATGTTGACTGAGTGCGAGGTAAGACGTAAGTAGCTAAACATTTAATATTACCGTTTTACAATAGAAATGTAAAAACTTGCAGTAATATGCATTAATACAAACTACTTGACTTAATTTAATTATTAAATTCCCTTAAATAAGGACAAAAAGGAACAAATTCATATAAAGAATATACTGTACGTCTCTCAGTTGAATTGTGTATGGTTTATTCTTAAAAAAGGAGAAGTGAAGCTTAGGTATATAAGTCCCTTTGAATTCTGCATATGTGGGTTTTATGTAGTGAAGTGATCAGCATCACATGAATTGACCTATATAATTTTTTTCCTCTCCAAAATTTTCCACCAACAATATTAAGAGACAAAATATTATAAATACTCAATGAAAAAAGTACAAAAAAATATGCAATCACACAATGACAAATATTGTTCACAGTGGTGGCCTATGACATAGAGCTGCTGACTTTGTTATTGTTCATGGTGTATGCAGACTCACACCCACCCTGATGAGGTATGCGGCTGCAATAGTTGCACTGCGTGAGCGGCCAGCCTTGCAGTGAATATAGACACTGGTGCCTTGCTCTCGATGTTTCAAGGCGAAGTCCACACCCTTGTGAATGTGCTCTAGGCTGGGAATACCTGTAAGGTCCACCGTGCTGAGTCTGATCTGGTCAACGCCAACAGCTTGCCAGTCCTGTTATATAACCAACAGGAAAAAAGCACCCTTAGTTGTACATTGACATATGTGATTATGGTTGGTAATGATCGAGTGACAGAGCTGGCAGATGCACTTACCTCAGCCGAATTGCAGAAATATTTTGTCTCATATTCTTCATTCATAGTAATAACTCCTCTGACTTTCTCATTTTGGACCAACTAAAGCCAAACGAGACAAGAGGCGTTAGGTGAGTCCTGAAACAGGACTGGAATTTGATACTGTGGTATTTTATAAATATGGTAGGATCATTATAATTATCATAAATACTGTAAATGACAAATACCTCCTCTGTCATTGACCTGAATGGAAGAGCACCAAGAATGACAGTAGGATCCACGCGATTATACCAATGCCTGGAAGTGATCTTTTCCATGACAACATTGTAAGCGAGTGTGGGATAAAATAAAATCCTTGCTAGAACACTCGACATCGTTCCTTGTGTAAACGAACGACACGTACAACTTCAAACGCTTCACAGGAGTTTCATTCTCACTCCTCTTCATAATCACTACACATGAAAAAGCTTTTTCTTCGACGCATGTTACAGATCCTCAACATTGCCATTTTCTTCTTCTTCTTCCGTTTTTTGGCGTGTTACATCCTGTGTGCATATCGCCACCTACTTTTGCTGTTATGCAGTCATGGTTTATTTATTATCAATTTATTCCTTGTTTTTGCTTTTCCTGTTCTTACACACGTATATACACAAATATTCCTACTTAAATAATTATTCGATGCTCCATCCCATTCCTTCTCCCCAGGCTCCACCTGGCGCTGCGTGTTCAGCTCCTCCAGTATAAATCCGTGCATTGCCATCTTCTATTTTGGAGGTTAATTTGCTGGACACCGATTGGGAAAGGGAATAAATTCACCGAACGCCTTTAGCCACTGACCAGATGCCTATATGTCAATAATAACAATAATAATGGGACACTTCATGTCCATGTACAAGATAAATTAATACAATTTATAAAATAAAAACTATTATCATTATCACCATTGATACTGAAGAAGCACATTGTGTGAGGAGTAGGAGACATAAAGTCATGGCCTACATTTGTAAGAGTCTCGTGTCATTTTGCAGTTTATCGTGCACTTGTGTTAATGTTAATGAATGAACATCAATGAATCCATAATGTACACTTACCCAAAATACTACAATGCAGCATAAAAGAGGCAATAATGAACACTGGCAGTATGTCAATGAAAAAATTCAATGTCTTTGAATTTACGTGTACAAACACGTGCACAGTAACATTCCAGTAGAATGCAAACCTCTTTTTTTGTTTTTAAGGATAAAGCCAGGATATGGACATCAGTTGTACAATTTTGTGCATGTAAACGTGGTTAATGTCCTTATTACAGTGTGTTTGTGTTTCCGTATGATTGTGAATGCATTTATATAGTACATTTTATTACCAAACCCATAATAATATCAACACAACTGAACAGACATTAAAAGTAGACTTCACATAAACCAGTCTGCCAAATACACACGTTTGATGTTTATCTCCATATCACACAGGCAGACCTCTTGGGCTTTTATTGACTTGAACGACCACGTGAGAGAAACGCACATCTCTGCATAAGGGGGAACGCATTCTAACCAATTGCTTTTAACTATTGTTTTAAGTATTTATATACGAATTTATCATAAAAGACAAATAGAAATTCTTATTATAGACGTGTCTATCAACGTTTTGACACCAAAAGTACATATTTATTCAATCCATTTCGACAGAGGCTCCACCCCACTCCCCTTTTAATAAATGTGATGGTACATGCAGGAAAGACAGCCATTTTGCACCGTCCCTCTTCCACCCAGAAAGTAGGTTGTCGTGGGAAGACGTAATCAAAGAAAACTACTAACTCTCAAATCCCACTACACAATCATTCCCCTGTGTCAGCACACCATACCTACTCAGTTACCTCCGTTTGCAAAAGGGGGCATCGAGGGTAAGTGTTGATTGTTGATGGTTGTAGCTGCGCGAGCTAACTGGTGGTTGTTTACGGGCGCTAGCACGCGCTAACATGCGTCATTATGTAAGAGCAGATCGACCACCGCGCGCCCACGGGGCTCATGTCGCGTATAGATACTCTGAGCAGTAGTACATGCGCAGCTGCGTCGAGAGTTATCGAATCTTGTGTAACTTCGGCGCGCTGTTCGAGCTGTTCTGCTACGTTAGCATCACTGAGAAGTGTAACGATGCAAAGCAATTAAATAGATGCAGGTGACGAGCAGGACTCGGACAGGTCGCTCCCTGTGTTGCACGCGTGGTCTTTACATCGCATGCATGTTCACTGCGATCGCTCTCGAAACCAGAGGTCCTGTTGGAAAACGCATGGTCACTCCCTGGCTAAATTAACACGTATATGATCGCAGCAAACGTGTTAGTATTGTAGTAGTGTTAAGTTTTTAGCACAGAGGGCCTGTCATGTTCCCCATTTGTAAAAGGCTCCTTATGCAAGTAAAATGCAACTTTGTGGCTTAATCTCATATCCATCAAAAGGAGGAATCGATCCCAGCAAAAGTTCTCCGAGCACTAGTAGCGAATGGAAATGTCTCTAACTGATAGAGCGTTTACTTTCTTGTTTCAACGCTAACGTGCTAATAACATATCAGTAACGTTACACCATACGTAACTGCTCCTGAGGCCATCACATTCAGTGTCAGTGTTTGTCTAGCTTAGTTTGCAAGTGCTCATATAGCTGCTTGTTTCCACTAAGTCTGTCAATAAAATGTGTTAAGTTAAATGTGGTCTTCTGCTTTGAGCATCAGAGGCCTGTTGAACAGAAAGCTGCTGCTGTTCAGGACTGTCACGTGAACTATCACGATCACTATCATTTGATAAGAGCTTCATAATGGACGATTGTGCTTCTACTTCCTAGCCAAAACCTTTGTATAGGTATAATGCATAAAGCTCTCTGAAAATGACTTGAGGAATCCATAAAGTCGCAATATATTGACAGGACTTTAGCAGGACTAGTCGGTGCTGAATGCAATGGTAATCTAATGTGGACTGTGTTCTGTTGGGAATGTTAGCAGTATTGCGACCTTCAGTTGTAGTCTGGTATAGAAATAACGAGTTATGTCTAGAATGGGAGCCTTGTGGGTAAAAGATTTTCAGAAAAAAGACAACATAGGCTGATAATATTCTATTAAATAAGAACTCTGCCGTGAAGAGCAAGAAGGCCCATTTTGCTTGACGTGATTGCTTGCAGTGTTAATTTTGACAGGCATTTTTGATTTAGTCTTAGTCTTTATCTTGAGACGAAAATCCTTAATAGTCTGTCACATTTTAGTAATTTGAGTCTTTCATAGTTTTAGTCAATGAAAAGTCATTGCATTTTTGTCAACTTTTAGTCAAACTGCAGTTACCAGCATTTATTTTGGTAGCTATTTTATATGTAGTCTTCAAACAAAAATAGCCATTAATGCTTCTCTCTTTAGACCAAATCAATTAAGCTTATGAGAAATTTGAATCAGGGATTGAATTTGGAAAAACTTGAATAAATTATGACAATTTCCATTTTTGGGTGAACTATCCCTTTAACAGTAGTGAAAAGGGAGCAACTTATAAAAGTGATAGTTTTTCATATATAATATATAATTTATAATTTTTGAAAAAAGCAGAATAAGACAAATACGAAAGAAATACAAATTAAACTAATTTTTCAGATACAGTAGGTTTACTTAACATA
>NW_015549559.1:2531877-2532288 GCF_001515605.1 Sinocyclocheilus anshuiensis | reverse complement strand
CCCGTTTTGGTGGCTTATCCATCCACTGCGGCTGCCATACTGAGACTAGATATTAGAGCCCGACCGATATGGGTTTTTTTAGGCCGATACCGATATTAGGGAGTAAAAAAATGCCGCTACCGATATATCGGCCGATATTCTTTTAGCAGAAGACACTAACCAGTTTTAAATTCCAGTTGCGCAGATGGGGCACGTTGTAACACTGTCTTACAATATGCTATTCTATTACATTAGCGATGTAATTTACACTATTTACTTTAATTAATTTTAATGAGAAACAATGAGAAACAGGTGAATAAAGACCAACAGTCAATGTTTAATGTTTAGAAATGGTTATTTCAAGACATGTAAAGCATTTTTGCTCGTTTATGTGGGCCGTCCCAAGCATGGTTGCAATGTGTTCATTGTCAA
>NW_015549559.1:2526295-2531719 GCF_001515605.1 Sinocyclocheilus anshuiensis | reverse complement strand
CACAGATGAAACTTACTAGAGAAGTGTGAAGTGTGACATAATATACCTCTGTAAATAAATACAATATAAATTCACCTCTCGCGCACTTTAATGCCCTTTGAATGGAACGTGTACGTTCCCTTGGAACTGGAATCATGGCGGAATATCATTATATTGCACTTCTCAGTGCAAAATGTTGCACTGAAGGTTTATATTATCTTAATGTATACAGAGGGGCAATATATGCCTGTATTGTGCTTTTGTATTACATTAGACTTCATTAGATAAAGCCAGTTGTAACTGACCTGTTCAGGCCTTATCTGACATTGGCAGGATGTACAGCATTGACTCTCTTGTAAGATCTGTCCGTCTCCGTGGCTTGATTGTAAAGGGAAAAACCCAACTCTAATAGAGCCAGTATAAATAATACACGAAGACAGCAAATTAGCCTCTGTGTCTTTCTAAGCATGGTAACGGAGGTAAAGGACAGCAAGTCCACAAATACTGGGAATCAACACAGATGTCCATTGATAAAATGCCAGTCTAACCGTACGGCTGTTCTTTCTACAGATTGACGGGAGCAACACTTCAGAAAAGCAAGGCCACAGAGAGGGTAAGTGTTTCTCACTTTTGTGTTAGGATGTCTTACAGTGGACTATTTGTTAAAGGTCCCATGACATGCTGCTTTTTGGATGCTAGATTGGGCCATCTGAGCTTTCATTTTCTCAAAGGCAAAGCAGGATACCCAGGGCTCGGTTTACACCTATCGCCATTTCTAGCCACTGGGGGACCATAGGCAGGCTAGGGGAACTCATATTAATGTTAAAAAACCTCATAAAGTGACATTTTCATGCCATGGGACCTTTAAGCAAGGTGTCACAATGTTGTGTGTGAATTTGGGAAAGGTAGGTATTCATATTCCAAATGACTGGCGCTCAGAACATGATTTGACTAGAATCATCAGACAGCGCGCTCAAAGCCAACAGATTAGTTTGAGAGGTCACAGAGGAGTTGATTTTCAGTCCTTATGAAGCCTGACCGCATGCCTCATGAGAACTTCATTGTGTAAAAAAACCCCACTATACTGGTTCTTGAACTTCAGTTTCTATTCACGTCTCTGTCAAAGAAATTAACAGTTGTGGCCTGTGTTCCTCAGACTATTTGGACGTTCGGTGCTTGTAGTTCCTAGAGTATTTAACTTTTAATAAGAGCCACAAGCGTCATATCTGTAAACTCTTATACTACAATGCTGCTAGTGTTTGGATAATTAGTGTCCGTTTATGTCAGCTTGTAATAAAGTATTAGTCACACATGTGGAGGTTAGGGGTGTAACGGTGCACGTATTTGCACTGAAAAATTTCGATACAGGTCTTTCGGTTCGGTACGCAAACACAGCGTTGGTTTAACCACTGCATGAGTGGAACTTAATTGGAAACTTCCACTTTTATATATTGTTACTTTTGATAAGAAACAAAGTTTCATCTTTCAAATCATGTCTTTTTTGTCAGGAAATTCAAACAATAGAAATGCCATTGACACTCTTAGATGTAGCGTGACAGATCACTGTATAAACGCCTCAGTTCAAACGGCAGCGCAGAGCGCGATCATCCCTTCCTCTTTACTAGTTTTAACGCGAAATAAGTATGAATTGACTTCCCGTGCCTCACCGTTTCAACCCCGGAAACACGTCAATAAAACAGCTTGTAAACAAAATGTCACGTAGCATTTCATTTACCTCAGGCAAGGCATCAGTGTCCACAGATTGTTAATTCGCTAGAGAAACGAAGTCTAGGGAAGAGCATTTCGCGAAATATTAGACTTTATACTCCTTATATTTTACTTTAACTGTTAGTGATGTCTTAATTATTTAATGTTTAAATAAATATGTTATGAAACAAGTTATGACAGCCACTGTGTAAATTAATATATTTTAACAACAAATAGAAATTTTTATCATTTAGAATTTAATTTCAAAATTGCATTGTGCAATTTACATATTTGCATATAATTATTTTTTAGGTTGTGTGTTGATTATTATATTTAACAAATAAATAGTAATCAGATATAAGTTTGGGCTCTGTTGTTAATTGTAACCTTATAGTAATGTAAAAGGGCTCCCTATAGTTTAGAGCATAAGCTGAAGTAGATTTTTATCCCTAAGAAAATTAATTATAATTGAATTTATTTAAAGAAAGGGCAATTTGTTCTAGGGTTGTCAATTTTTTTTTTTGAATTTCGAATATTCGTCGAATTTAAAATAAAAATCCACATTCGAATGCAAAAACGTTGCATTCGAATTTTAGGTGTGCGTCAGGCAGCCTTATGTTTCCATCACCTTGTTTTAATGCACATTTTGAAGTATCGCATGAGAACCGAGTGATGGAAACGCCAAATTTAGAAAATCCCTTAATTCGCAAAAAGTTTTACATTCGCTTGAGGTGTTTTTTGACTTGTGCGAAAAAAGGTTAATGCGAATAATGGGAGATGGAAATGCATTTTGCGAATAAATCCCACATGAGAATTCAAAAAAGTAATGTGACTTTGCGCTATGGGACAGCATAACCTGACTAACCAGCGGACCGATTTTGTTGCACAGCATCTGAAATGTTGTCATGGTCATTCTGAAGTGCCCGAGCAAAGTCTGTCGTCAAAGTATTTCTGTATAACTGCCTCCCAGAACGGTCTACCACGACTGCGTTCCCAAACAGCTGACATTCACCTCCGAAAGCAAGACCGCATTTATTGTGTTTCGTCTGCTCACTCAAAGCGCAAGTAATTTATTATATTTGAGAATTATTATATTCAGTGGCTTCTCTTACTTTTCTTAGTGATATTTAGTGCCAGTTTATCAGGAAGTGACGATTTTGTTCTCTCTGACTCGTTGGATGGAAACAGTGCTTGTTCGCAAATGTTTTATGCGATATTCCAATTTTGCGCATAAGTTAAATTCGCAACTTTGGATGGAAACCTGGCTAGTGGAGCACGAAATGCGACGACGATGTAATTTTAATGCTTTTGTTAACCTATCCAGTTGAACCCACTAGATGCGGCGCTGCTACGTTGTTCATTCAAAATATTGCAGAAAAAGAGAACAATCAATGCGGGGAAGATGTTGTTTACGTCAAAACCGAAACCAAGCTGTTCACACAGAACGCATAATATCGCATTTTCTAGATGGACATCTATCACCATTGCACTCGCGTCTCGCACAAGAGAGCCGCATGTTTAGAAAGCTATGTAAAATTAATGTAAGTTCAACTTTTGGCGACTTTATGGTGGTTTTCCTCATCCCACTGCATCTCAAGTTTTTAAATGAAGAAAGTACTCTTTGTGATTGGTTTTCGGTCCTTTGTATTAAACTATACATACATGCATGATGCTGTTTAGTTTCTAATTGTTTAAGCAACTTTATTAATTATATAAGGTTTATAAACATTATTTTAAACATTATGCACTTTTTTCAAAGATAGTCGCGTTATTTTATTATGCTTTGAAGAAACGTGCATAATATTTTGCTTGATGCGCCCTCTTGTGGCCTCAGGAGAGAAGCCTAAAGCTTTTTCCCCCCAACTGAAATTATGCCTTTTAAATTAGAATATAATTCGAATATTGATAATATTTAAGTAAAAAATTTGAATTTAGTTTTTCAGCCATTTTGACAGCCCTAATTTGTTCAGTAATCCACTGTTTAATAAAAAAAGAAGCAATTTTATGTTTAGTTTTTCCCCTTGCCGTACCGAACCGTGACGTCAAAACTGAGGTATGTACCGAACTGCCATGTTTGTGTACGATTACACCCCTAGTGGATAGGGCTGCATGATAAATCGCATGCGATTATTTAACGCGCATCTTGTCAGTAAAGCCGGTTCTGTAATCAGAAAACCACGATCATATTTTGCGCATGTTTTGCGCAGCTTGTCAGTGAACAACAGCTCTGTGTAGTAAATGCTGCTCCATGTGAAAGCCCGCACGTGATGGAGATTTACCGCTGATTACAGAACCGGCTTTACTGACAAGATGCGTGTTAAATATCACATGCGATTTATCGTGCAGCCCTACTAGTGGAGGTCCTATGCCATTTAGGATTTTGCACCTCCATTTCTGTCAATGTATGTTGTGCTTTTAGAGAGCTGCATGAAGCAAAATTGCATGAAATGAACTCTCTGTTCCTTAGTATTTAGTGCTCAGAATTGAAGACAAACCGTTTCCTTGGTTACTTGTTAGTGCACACACACTCAAGTGTGTTGATGCTGCTACGGTGGGCTGTTCTTTACAGTTGTATTTTTGTCCTGCATGGCAACACCTCTAATATCTGCAGCTGTGGGCTGGCAATTCCAACAGACTCTGTACTCATGTTTGTGTGTACATAAATACTGAGGGATTTCAGAAGAGTGTTTGACTGAAGGGTCTAGAGTGCAGTTGTTGGTGTGAGTTTGCGAGCGCTTAGTGCAACGTCAAGGGGGTTTATGTCTCCGTTACAGGGGGAAGGGATGTGTGTCAGAGTGCAGGCTCTTTAAAGGAGCCATCAATCATCTACAGCTTCACCTTTAAAATACTCATGAGGAGACTAAAATACTTGTACTGAGCTACTGAAAGTCTTAAATTTTGTTTTGTACTTAACATCCTAATACTTTAAGGCAAAAAGCTTTTTTGGCTTTGACTTCCGTCAGATTTCGCTGTAGTAAGTTCATGTCTGACAGTTGCTGCACCATGGCAGCTGTTAAATTGTGACCACGCTCTCCAGGAGGTCGTTACCACATGGAGGTCAGCAGCACCTGTCGGGAACATTCCTGTTTGTGCTCCTCCTAATGTGACTAATGAATGCCATTAAATCCCCAAATAATTATTCCTATACATTTAAACTTTTCCAATATGACACTGTTGTTGTTTTTTTATTTTCTTTAGTATTGGATGTAGTGCAGTTATTATGAAACACATTTCAGTATCCTCAGACAAAGCTTGACTTTCTGTTTGACATGACTTTGAGCAGGAGTTTATTATGAAGAAGGGTTGCTGGTGGTGAGAGGTTGATTTGGCTGTGACGATAGTTTTCTCCAGTTTGGCAGTGAAATGGGTGATTCTGCAGGAGGCAGAATGAGTCTCACTGTATCAGTTAAAAACTGACAAACTGTTCAGAAAGAAAACAGGAAAGGGCCACAAAGCATTTTCTTCTGCCATATTGAACGCAAGGCGTCCGTAGTCTGTGTGATACCTGCGAGTTGTCTGCGTGGTGCTTTTTGCCCGGTGTGTGACTAACATATATTGTTATTTTGATTAGATAATCAAGTGTTCTAAAATAGAAGCAAATAAAGTGTGAGAGTATATAGGGCTGCACGATTAATCGAATGCGATTGTCATGCGCATTTTGTTAGTAATGCCGGTTCTGTAATCAGCAGGAAATCATCATCACGTGCTTTCAGATGGAGCAGCATTTACTACACATAG
>NW_015549559.1:2523259-2525785 GCF_001515605.1 Sinocyclocheilus anshuiensis | reverse complement strand
TATATATATAATTTTTTATTATAACTTTTTTTAAATAGTAAAGCACTATTTTAGTTTTCGTTCAGTATACGTTTAAAAAAACTATCGGTTGATTTAATCGGTATCGGCTAGTGTGGTCCTACCTAGCTATCGGTATCGGTAAAATCCTCTAACGGTCGACCTCTAGTCCCTAGGATGCACACATTAAAGGGATAGTTTATCCAAAAATGAGAGCTGCCATACTTTACCTACAGTCATGTTGACTTTTGTCAAATACTTTTGTTCATTATTGAAGCACAAATGAAGATATTTCTAATATTCTCATCACTTTTGTCCATTCATTGAAAGTTCACAATCAAAACTTTGATCCTTCAAAAAGTTAATAAAAATAGCATTAAAGTAATCCATATAAATCGAGTGGTGTAATACAAGTCTTCTGAAGAAACACGCTTTATATGAACAAGAGATTTAATTTAGGCCTTTATTCACATATAAATATTGATTAATGCACGTAGAGCACATCTAAAATGGTAAACACTAGTGATGCACTGACATTTCAGCAACCAGAACATTTTTTATCAGTTTTGGGGTAAATGGTTTTGAAGGGGTGAAATCATTGACTGAAGCTTGACCAAAAGTCTGTACAGAACACTCTGCTCCTCCTTAGCTTGAGATGTTTTGGGTCATTTGAGCTAAAAACAATATGGAAATACTAACATGCAAGTGGAACTTGGGGACAAAATAAAATTGTGTATTTATGATATAACCACTTTAATATCAGGATTAGAAATAAATATTTTAGTTATTTCAGATACTTCACTTTCTCCCTTACATAATGGTAAAGATTGAGCTTGTGAAACTTTTAGTATGTGCGTGTGTTTTTCAGGACAACAGAATTAATGGAGGGTTAATGCATTTTTATACCTGATTGATTTCTCTAAGCTGCTTTGGATCTTGGCAAAGATGCTTTCTGTATTCTGAAATGCTGCTGTGGCATCTAATGCCCTGCACATTGCAGAAATCAAATATGCACTCAAGACAGTGAAGTGAACCAGGACTCAGTTGATTAACCACTCCATTAGAATTATTTAGACACTCTTTGCTACACTTTGGATATTCTAGTTCCAGTAGAACTATAGCTGTTTTAATTTCTGCCATGAAGTAACCTTCTGTTTTGGACAGTGATTGAGCTGCGCTTGTAGGTCGCCGGTTTATGACCCTTGGTATTCTGAACTGCTGGCACAGAGTGCTGCTCTGATCAGGATGTAGTAGTACAAGTTGTTATTTTTGTAGTCATACAGAAAGAAACAGGATTGAGGTGCCTCATAATGAATGACTGATGGGTGGTTTGTAAATGTCCATCTATACCCCCCTCTCTGATCAGTCAGCTGTGTGTGTGTGCGTGTTGTATTCTCAGCTGCTGGGTTGTTCCAGATGCTTCAGTATAAGTCCATTTGTCCACAGTGCTGTCTGTCTGTGCCAGTGTTCGAGAGTGAGTTCGTTGTTAGATGAACTGCGCTGACCATATGCTCTGCCCCACCACCCTCCACCCCAAAGTCCTAAACACTTCCTTACATAGACAGTCCATGAATAAGCCACACAGTCACTCAATAGTCATTAAAACATGGCATGGCCTACAGTCTTCTCAGAGCATTCTCGCTATGCTTCCAAGGTCAGAAGCCACAATACAGCTGCATGGCATGAGTTTCTCAAAGGGATGATAAATCATTGATGTGCACAGTATAGGGCCCTATGATTCTCGCAATGCAGAAAATGCAGACGGAATCGTGGAATCCAGTCATAAAAACGGAATTTACTGTATAACGCGGTAGGGTTGTGACGGTGAGGAAATTTTCCCAGCGGTTAATTGACGTGTGACAACACCGGTAATACCTGTATCACCGTGGGGGCGGGGGCATTCCCTCTTTTCCTCCTTTCCTTCGCTTTTAAATAGCTTGTAAAAGCTGTGTGCGCATTTAAAGTAAACAAGTTTCACCCAAAAGTTTAGTCATCGTTCTGCTGCCACTGAAAAACATCTGTATACTGTTGTCTGTTTTAGGGTTTGCTGGTGTTTTCAGGATCTTCCTCAGTCTGCAGCTGTAATAGGAAAATATAATATACTTCAGTAAAGCAGTGGGCTGAGTCTGACCAAATGCAACATAAGATCATTGACACCAGCTAAAATATAACTTTTCAGTAAATAACAAACCTTTTAACAAACTTTTATAATAAATTTAGATAAGATTACATATATTAAGTGTATATCAAATAGATGCAAACTGTAGTATTAAAAACACTTTACAATAAGATTTTATTTGTTAGATAACATGACCTAACAATAAACAATAGTTATATGGCAATTATTCTTCTTAGGGTTAATTTCAAAGTTCAATCTGTTAAAATTATTTAATGCACAATGAACAAACATGAATGATCAAGTGTTTGTATTAAATAACATTCACAAACATTAATGAATGTTTTAAAAATATATTGTTCACTCACTGTAAGATGTTACTAGATCTAACTCGCGTTAGAAAACATTAAATA
>NW_015549559.1:2517205-2523249 GCF_001515605.1 Sinocyclocheilus anshuiensis | reverse complement strand
AAAATAGTAAATACCATTATGTCCTCCTGTTTTTTACAGTAATAAAAGTTATAGGAGCATTAAATAGTTAACAAAGAAATCATTTTGAACAAAATTCATTCTAATGCTCATTATATGAGTGTTAGCCGCGCTTATGCTAACGATTAACTACGTATATGTGAGAGCTCTCAGACCCTGCATAGACAGCAATAAAACTGAAATATTCCCAAGTCATAAAGAGTACATAAAGAGTTCCCATGGATTATTTTACCGATCTCCTTGCTACGTTACTGGACTTGGGAACATTTAAGTTGTATTGCTGTCTATGCAGGGTCTGAGAGCTCTCAATTTCATCAAAAATATCTTAATTTGTGTTCCGAAGATGAACGAAGGTCTTACGGGTTTGAAATGACTTGAGGGTGAATAATTAATGACAGAATTTTCATTTTTGGGTGAACTAACCCTTTAACTTGGTGTGGATGCCCCTCATCTAAAACTGGGTTCCCAAGTTCTGCTAAGCTAAGTGAGTGGCCCCGGGCATAAGTGGTTAGGCCCCTTTCTGAGGAAAGGTTAGGTGTATGTCTGCCACTTCCTTGGTGCTCTCTCACCTGGTTGACAGCCATGTGCTGCGGCATGGCATAGTTGGCATTTAACTCCCCAAAGTGTATGCTAGAGGACGCAGTGCGAGTTCCCTAGAAGGGGAACTCTCGGGTTACGCATGTTTCCATGGTTCCCCGAGAGGGAATGAGACGCTGCGTCTCCTCGCCAAGCCAAGTTGGTGACGTGTTCTGCAGGCACCCTCTTATACTTCTGGGTGCAGCTCTCACATTTCATCAAAAATATCTTAATTTGTGTTCCGAAGATGAACGAAGGTCTTACGGGTTTGAAATGACTTGAGGGTGAGTAATTAATGACAGAATTTTCATTTTTGGATGAACTAACACTTTAAAACTCAGTATTGCATTAAACAATCGTCAATGGTCATTAAAAACTTAGTTAAACTTTATAACACTGCATCATTAAGCGAAACTACTTTGTTTGGCCTTCCAAAAGAGGACGATATGCGCTAGAGTGCCGGCTTTTCTGACTCAGACTGTAAGTACGTTTTTTTTATATTTAAAGAATTTGCCACTGACGATTCAAACGCAAGTTTTGAGCAGTGTAGAGTAGCACTTGTTGTTTGTCATTTCTCCGATCACAAATGCAGACATGGTTTTATGTTTACGCGGCGTGATGCAACGCGTAAAAAGACATTATAAGTCATTATAATCCGTAATTGTCCCCACTGGATGCAAAAAATTCCTCGTTTATAATGGGTTTTAATGTTTTTGTCTCGTCGTTCCGGCTGGACAGGGCATCACAATATATGGTAAGGGGCGTAACATTTCCGTCACACGCTTGAGGTATTCGGCCAATCACAATGCACTGGATATCATTTTTTGTGTATATTTGACAGTTTATGCGCGTGCCTGAAACCCTCAGTATACTTGTCTATGTTTAGCTCCATGTGGGAAAACACAGAACGCACCTAAGGAACAGTCTCTTTTGCAGTTAATGCACTTTTTATAGCTCTTTAAAATAAAGCATGTCCCGCAGTAGACTGTATTTCACGACAGCCACGTTACATGATTTGACCAATTTGGACATTGTTAGGATTTTAAGGACAGGCGAAAGCGCACCGCTTTAAATGAAAGGAATGGCATGCGGCACAATGATCATTTTATAAAATCGAAACTCAAACTAAAATTTAATTAATCGCAGTAGTGTTGTCACGGTACCAAAATTTCAGTATTCAGTACTGATACCAGTGAAAATCCACGGTTCTCGGTACCAATTTCGGTAGGCGATGTTTATTTCAATCCGAAATTCAAATTAAAATATGGAATAATATTCATTACAGAAGCTCTAAATATTACAAATGTAATTGAAACTTACCTGCTTGAACTTGATCGGGGTGTTTTGTTAGTTTGATGCGTTTCCTCCTCACTGCTTTTATGAAGTGGTTGCCAGGTTTTCACAACAAAACCCGCCCAATTGCGTTTCGAGGGGGTCCCCCGTTAAAAATCGCGTTCCGAGGATAAAATGCACATGTTTTGGCGGGGTTCGCCTGGTAAAATTCGCATTCCAGGGGCTAAACGTTATCACGTTAATGGGGTCGTTTTTCAACCCGCAGACATGAAAAACAACCCGCGGCAACAGTGTTAAGCAGCCCAATTCCGCGGGAAAACCGCGGACTTGGCAACACTGGAAGAGGATAGCTTTCTGATAGCGCATCAAGAACCGGGTTGACTGGGTACTCGGTACCACCGGTACTTAAAAAAACCTGGTACCGTAACGTTTTCATTTTTTTAGTACCGACTTGGTACCGAAATACCGGGTCTTTTGACAACACTACATCGCAGTACTACTGCTAGCTCACGTTGAACTGTTTGTCAGATACGTCACCACACATGAAAGACACATGATATAATTTGGCCAGTCACAGTCATCTAGTAGGCAGTCATTGCTATAGCTTTAAAATTTTTACGAAGACATAAAAGATCACGATCTCTACGATGCACTTAAAGTAGATTGTCGACGTCTTCAAGATCGATCATGATATGAAATCATCAGATCGCCCACCCTTAATTTAATGTAAATTTATCTGTTTAAGTTTAATTCTGTCACTTCATTATTTAAAACCCTCTTAGTATTACTGGTATATTAAGGGATATTTTTACTTTATGGCACAGGTTAAATGTACAGATTATATCATTGGTTACATTTAGAAAACTATTTTAAGTAGCTTAAATGTAGCCAAATAGGCCCTCAGGTTGTTTTTGTCCCTTTTGTAACTGAGATCCTATTTTGGTCCCATATGGTGCCGTGTGCATATTTATATTTTGCTAAGTTGTACAGAATGTGAGTACTCTAAACACCAATATTATGTTACTGCTGTATCAATTGTAGTTTCTTTGACCACAGATCTGATATGTGAAGCTTTTTTCGCTACAGAGTAGGTATGTGAGACTTTATATTTTGCAGAGTAAGAATATTTTACAAAGTGTTGCAACTGTGATACACCCTCTGTTCAGTAACTCTCTTTGTTAAAAGTAAATGGAGGTTATACTTTGGACTTAACCTAAATAAAACAATGTTTAACAAGCTTCTAGCTGTTGTGATCTGAGTTTGAATATGTAGACCAGTTTTTTGTCCTTTCAATATGAGAAACGTTTGCATTTGAGCCTCAACAAACTGATTTCCTCAGATCAGAAGAGCAGAACAGCTTCGTTTCAGATGATAGTCTGTCGTTTACATGATTATGTTCGGATCATCCAGGAAGTGCCGTCTTATTCTCCTACATACGTGTATTCTGTGAGCATGTGGTTTTGTGACATGCAGTTTGCATGCTATCTATTCTGTTTTGTTCTTTTTCCCTTCCAGTATGTGTTTACCTGTGTGTGTGTTTGTGTGTGTGTGTGTGTGTGTGTGTGTGTGTGTGTGTATGTGTGTCTGATGTGTGTGTCCTGTAATGTTTGGTGTGTTTCTGTAGCGTTTGACAAAGGCACTGGATGGATAGCATCGACGCTGAAGCCCTCTACCTGACCACAGCGCAGCACGGGCAACCTCAATGCGAGCTTTCCCTTCCTGCTGTGGAAGTACCTGCCCTTGGCGGGTAAGAACACGTACACTTCATGTCTTTTCACCCCAGGGGTATGAGGATACCCTCCATCTGCAGGTTTTCCCTCAGTGAGAAACAAATCTTTCAAGCAGCTTCTTTTTGAAGCTGGAATGAGAAGAAAAACATTGCTTTTTATTTTTCATTGCTCCTTTTTCTAAATAGTACCCATGCCTGCAGTGTGCAGCCCACCAGATGTCATGGCCTGTTTGAATGTCTGTCAGACCATTGAAAAAGTAATAAAATCATTACATTCTGATTAATCGCTGAAACATTAGTTCTCTCTTTTGGAAGGGTGTTCTTTAAAATATTGCTGTATATATGATTTATATGCATTACATTCGGACTGAATCAGCATATTGGATACATTTATTTAGCAATTAATGAATGTGTTGATAGAATGCTATTTATGTTGTTACATATGTTTTTTTTTTTTGTGCTAAACAAAGCCAAATAGTGGACCTCAGCCTGTCTGTGGCTTATTTTGTTTGTCGCCTTTGACTGCGAGCTTATAACACGACCCTTGTCGCATGACCCTAGGCAGCTTTTTCCTCCCTCCCTTCCATCACCCCTCCATGCTGGAATAGTGTACAGTTCATGGCCCGCTTTTGGAACCCGATTGTGTCCTGGCAGTGCTTCAGCTCAGGGATTAGCAGAGAGCTGCCCGTCCCCATTCATTCCTGCCACTCACTCACGCTTATCAGCATCGATCTGACACGTTATTTATCTGACACTGCACTCAGTTCTGCTTTGCTAGGAGAAAAACTCACAAAAAAGTCCCCCTCCATCAGCACTTTCCTTTGTGGGAGCAGGGGTGCAGCTTTTAGTGGCCTGTTCGGCCCATCCTAATTCTCAGTCCCAGCCCAGTGACCAGAGCTACGGCCTGTGTTTGTCATCCAGCACAGTGCCGAGCCTCATCGATGTCTCTCTTTGCTCCATGTCGATTTGAGTTTTGTGGGGTCTGATCAGCCTCAATGAGGTGTGCGCTTCCCTTTCTTACCCAGCTGTTCCCATGTCACTTATGACTGAACCTTGAGAGACGTACTTGACAGATAGTCGCTGTGGCTGTTTTAGTGTTTAAGTGTGAGAAAGTCTGTTTTTGTCGATTCCATCAGCGTTCATTTGAGACTTACTGACTAGTGAAGTGCTGAAGAAAATGGCTTCCTTTAAACTGGATTTTCTGCCAGAGATGATGGTGGACCATTGCAGTTTGAGTTCCAACTCAGTGTGAGTACAGACTTGACTTTAGCCTGGTGTAACTTGATTTGGGTTACACACTAATACCTTAAATTCTCCTTTGATTGATGGTCACTGTGTTAGGGTGGAATGTTCTGAATTTATATGTTTAATATTTCTTTGTATTAATCAGTGTGGTTTGTAAAATCTTATGAGTGGTTAACTGGTTTCTTTACTTTTTATTCAGAGCTGAGAGTACAGTAAATGTCAAATGTAGGGCTGTGTAATTAATCGCATGCGATTGTAATGCGCATCTCGTCAGTAAAGCCGGTTTCGTGATTGGTAGTAAATCTCCATCACCTGCTTTCAGATGGAGCGGCATTTACTACACGGAGCCGTAGTTCACTGACAATTAGGCAATATCGCCTTCATAATCGCAGATGAATCTCATTCGATTATGAACGCGATATTGCCTAGCGTGTTAGTG
The DNA here is from genome assembly GCF_001515605.1 of Sinocyclocheilus anshuiensis. Taxonomy (NCBI): domain Eukaryota; kingdom Metazoa; phylum Chordata; class Actinopteri; order Cypriniformes; family Cyprinidae; genus Sinocyclocheilus; species Sinocyclocheilus anshuiensis. The sequence goes on along the minus strand of NW_015549559.1, from coordinate 2,517,949 downwards.
AACTACGGCTCTGTGTATTAAATGCGCTCCACCTGAAAGCAGGTGGAGATTTACTACCAATCACGGAACCGGCTTTACTGACGAGATGCGCATGACAATCGTATGCGATTAATTGCACAGCCCTAGTCAAATGTTTTGTGTGAATTTAAGTTTGATTCAGAGTAGTGGTCGACCGATATATTGGCCGATATTTGGCATTTTTCAAATATCGGCATCGGCTGATAAGTTTTTCTGTTGGGCCGATGTGTTCGAGTCACCTGAGCGCACACCGCTCACATTCTCCCTCTTGTTCGCTGTCGTCGTTCAGTTCTGTCTAATATGGATAAGTCTATCTAATAATCAGATGGAACTGTTAAACAAAGGAATTAAAATGTATACAAAAAAGTATTATAATGATTGCTTTAATATTATTAGTAATAAAAAGGCAAACATTATAATACTTTCTCGGTTGCCGTCAAGCATTCAGCAAATACGCATTTATATAATTTAAACAAATCTTTGAATGACTAATGAACATTTAATTTCACAAACCTTGCAGACTTTGTCGAATCTAGTTGAGATCTTGTGAAGTGTGCATGTGACCTGCATGATAGCGTGTTCTCTGTGTGACTTTCAGTCCGTGCCAATTGAATGTGGATAGGAGGAGAGTTCAGCTTCACTGGAGACGCGCGATCGACAAACTTTAAACTCATGATTTCAAATGATGCTGCACTTTATGCATTTGCCCACTGTCATATTCATGTC
>NW_015549559.1:2501603-2516061 GCF_001515605.1 Sinocyclocheilus anshuiensis | reverse complement strand
CATTTTTCAAATATCGGCATCGGCCGATAAGTTTTTCCTGTTTGGCCGGTGTGTTCGAGGCGGGACTTTTATTTTGACTGCGCTGAGAACGGCAGCGCCTGAGTGCACACCGCTCACATTCTCCCTCTTGTTCACTGTCGTCGTTTAGTTCTGTCTAATATGGATAGATGTCTATCTAATAATCAGATGGAACTGTTAAACAAAGGAATTAAAATGTATACAAAAAAGTATTATAATGATTGCTTTAATATTATTAGTAATAAAAAGGCAAACATTATAATACTTTCTCGGTTGCCGTCAAGCATTCAGCAAATACGCATTTATATAATTTAAACAAATCTTTGAATGACTAATGAACATTTAATTTCACAAACCTTGCAGACTTTGTCGAATCTAGTTGAGATCTTGTGAAGTGTGCATGTGACCTGCATGATAGCGTGTTCTCTTTGTGACTTTCAGTCCGTGCCAATTGAATGTGGATAGGAGGAGAGTTCAGCTTCACTGGAGACGCGCGATCGACAAACTTTAAACTCATGATTTCAAATGATGCTGCACTTTATGCATTTGCCCACTGTCATATTCATGTCATTTTCACTGTGTGCTGTATGTAAAATGAGTGTTACCTTGGCTTTATTTGAAAAAATATGATTCCCAATGCGCACAAACTTCCCAGAATACTGAGTGCCCTGTTGGTTACAGAGTTTACTTCCTTTTCAATTAGATTTTTATTAAATATTTGTGAAAAATGCTTTGTATTCTAAAGTATAAGTATGTTTATTTTACACAATTATTGTTAACCCATTTTCAAATGATTTCAAATTTCTTAAATATTAATTAAAATAAATAAAATTATATTGGCCATCGGCCACCCTGCTTTCCAAGATATCGGCATCGGCTGTCAAAAAACCCCATATCGGTCGACCACTAATTCAGAGTTCATTTAGGAGGTGAAAGATAATGCCCATTAGAGGCCTGCAGTGAGGGCTGCTAGTTTGTTTACTACATAATCCTGTAGTAAACATGTAGTGTTTCACTATTAGCATGTATTGTCATTCATATTTTATTCACCAGCCCAGTGTCCTTACATAAAGAGTCAATACTGCAGAATGAAGAGTGAAATTATTTGGACATTATTGTTGTACTACTGCCTAGGATAGCATAGAAAGGGAAGTTACTTTCCTAAAAATGTGTAGAGTAGGATGGCTAAAATGATTTAAGGGTTGTAAATGCTTGTTGGTGTGGTCTTGGAAATATTTCTCAAATATTTCAACAATTTAGAAAAAGTGAATCCCTAGTTTTCACTTCTTGCTTGAAGATTTTGAGTGGCTGTTCCCTGTCTGTTATAGGATGGACTGTATTGCCCCTGATATTATTTATAGGTTTACATATGAAATGTAAGAGTTCATTCTTGGCCATTTCCGGATTCTTCAATAATGTGTTCCAGTGTTTTGTCTTATTAAAGCCATAAGGGTTGTTTGTGTGAGGTTTCACAACCTCAAAGGGAACAATTTAACCAGGAACGGGGCAGGAAACTGCTGACTCAGCCGTGGCAAATTGTCTTCTCTGTTCTGCTTATATGTTGATTGTTGTGTAAGGAATGCAGAAAAGAGTTAATTGTTGCTATTAAATAGACTTCATATTGAAGGCAGCATTCATATGGTATTCATGTTAATTTGCAGCAATGGGAAAGATGACTACAATCTTGATCATCTCTCATCTCCTCCTAGATGTTAGATTGTTCTTCCATTCTGTTTCCAGTCTTCTGCAAAATTGTGTTCTGATGTGTAACGGCTTCTTCACTGCAGTCAGTAACTGGTCAGTTCACGAGAAAAAAGCATTTCCAATCCTAAAATGGTTTTGTTCCAGTGAACACCCAATGATCCCTTGGCCCCGATTGGATGATCTTCTGGAGAATTTGTGTTATCTGCTTGTCTGAACAAGTTCTGGTTGCTGGAAAATCGACAAAGTAGAAGGTTTTATTAGCTCTGCTGTCCTCGCATCGATAAACCCCATTAATCTGGCTTTTAGCTGCTGGCTAATGCTGCTCTTTGTCAGCAGCGCAATGCTGTGTTTATCTTAAAGTGGTCTGTCACTCCACTGATCAGCAGCTGCTAAAGTGAGTGATGAAGCAGTGCTTCAGGCCTGTCAGTGACGTCACTCACTGCTTACCCTCACGCTCCACTTTGTCAAGCAGCAGTATGAAGATGGTCTTCTAATTCATTCTCATCACAGACTTTGGATATTTTTTTTATATATGTCATTTTCATCAGTCTCTTCTTAATGTCTGGTTTTTGTGGTTTATTGATTAAATTTGATATGAAATTCACCCCATCTATTTTCTAAACGCATTATAGATCATATTGTGTACAATTTTTGTTCTTTTTCAATAATCCGTTACACTCAGTTGTGTGACGACATACAGAAGAAAAAGATCTATTGCTACTTCTGTTTCATCACAACTTTTAAATTCAGTTAGTTGTAAACTGTTCATGAACATTTTTCAGTTATTTCTCACCTCAGAAAATCTTGTTCATGACCTGAGAAAACCATTTATGACTATTTATAATCAATTACTAGTATCCATCTTATTTTTAACATTAGAGCGGATGAGGCCATTTGTAATTTGAATGTGTGGCTTTTGGTGTCATAGGCTTCCAGTTATTTTTAGCTGTATGAAATGGCTTGTTATGCTGCTTGATACTGCAAACTGGTCTAATATTTTGATGTATTGTCATCATTATAAATGCACTTATTTGTAGCACGGACAGTTTTCTGTCTACTGCACTGTTATTCTTCTAATAATTGTCCTATGGTGGCTAATGATGAATCACAAGTCTCACACATTCACAGAAAATGGCTTAGTTCCACATTGCAAAATAAGTTGGATAACACGAAGCAGCAGGAACATAAGGTTTTTTTTTTTAGTAAGAGAACCATTTTATACTTATACACAGTCTGTACAACTCTTCTGCAACATTCACTATTTTTATTCATTTAAATTGCAAAGTACACAAGCATTTAAAGAATATAATTTTGTCATGGCTAATAAGATGTACACAGTTGTTGAAATGAATACTTATTTTGCATGACATTTACTCATCTCATCCTGAGAACAGAAAATGCATTATCTATTGGCAAAGCTGACCAAGTGGAAATGGTTATCTGCCAAAGCAAAGCGCAGTCTCAAAAACAAACATTATCTGATTAATCAGCCTGAGCAATATACTGTGTCAGTCTAACAGTGGTGCTCTAAGTTGTAATTTTAGTGTTTTCATTCTTGGAAATATGAGATTGCTGCATGCATCTTTTCTTTTGCAGTGTGTTTAAGACTTGTCTATCAGGTAGACTGGAGACATTGAGGGTCGTGTCCTTAAGACTCGTTAAACAGATGTTTTTTTTTTTTTGTTTTTTTTTGTAGAACCAAGAAGATGAATGGGTCTCTGGACCACCCAGACCAGCCTGACATTGATGCTATAAAGATGTTTGTGGGTCAGATCCCTCGGACGTGGTCAGAGGATCAGCTGCGTGAGCTGTTTGAGCCCTATGGTGCAGTTTATGAAATCAATATTCTTCGGGACAGGAGTCAGAACCCCCCACAGAGTAAAGGTACTTGACAGTCAGTACACTGCAGATTGAGACATGTTCTGTGTCAGTCACTCTCAAGACTTATACAGACTGTTCCAAAACCTAGTGAGCATATAGCGCGCACACATGCAGTGCTGCATAAAAACAAGTTGTCTTAGATGGCAGCCTAATTAAGTAGCCTACTTTTTATAAGGTAAGAAGAAATACTTCTTACCTTAGAAACGTGCCAGCGACTCCTTAAAATGCTACTCACTAGGATTTGGAACAGGGTTCTAGAAATTGGTCTCATTGGAAATGTTGTCATCTTGGACTTGGTTCACAGGCCATTTATTGCATTTGCAGGTTGTTGTTTTGTCACATATTACAACCGTAAATCTGCATTAGAAGCACAAAATGCCCTTCACAACATGAAGATTCTTCCAGGGGTGAGAAAATGATCTAGTTTTTCTTTTATTATATCAGTAAGCCATTAATCCTCATGTGTGTCGTCAGATGATCTGGCCTTCTACTATTATTGCTTTTAAAAATACATCAAATCCACACACATATTGACATGCTTTTATAAAAGCTTTTGCAGTACACCCAATGGAACTGTTAAATCTTTTTTAAACAGCTGATTTCTTATAGTGGCTGGAAAATGTCAGTGTTGATAAGTCACATGTGATTTCTCTCCCTCTCCCTCTCTCTCTCTCTCTCTCTCTCTCGCTCTCTCTACAGATGCATCATCCCATACAGATGAAGCCTGCAGACAGTGAGAAAAACAATGGTGAGTGACTTTAATTTTCCACAATATCATGACAGTCCTCCATTCATATACACTAATGTTCAAAAGTTTAGGGTCAGATTTTTATTTATTTATTTCGTAGAAGGAAACCATTATGTTTCAGCAAGGATACAGTAAACTGATAACGCTACAAAAGATTTCCAAATCACGGCTCATTTTCAAATCACTGTTTCTTCCAAAAAATAAAAACATTAAGCAGCAAAACGCATATTCGATTGATTTCTGAAGGATCAAGTGACACTGAGGTCTGGAGTAATGGCTGCTCAAAATTCAGCTTTGTCATCACAGGATTAAAATACATTTTAAAATATATTAAAATAGAAAAGTTACAAAAATTAAATTGTAATTCCACAATATTACTGTTTTACTGTATTTGTGATCAAATAAATGCAGCCTTTTTTGAACATAAGAGACTTTCTTCGAAAACATTACAAAATCTTATTCTTAAAGGGGACATAACACACACTTTTTTGCCAATCTCATGTTAATCTTGAGTACCTAGTAGTAAATGGTCAGCTGGGTCCGGGTCGGGTCCCAGGACGTCATCAGAAGCAGGGTGGGCGGAGTTAATGCACACGCACAGTGGTAATGGATACCTTCATGAGTGATGTGAGTTGTTGTTATTGATTATTCTTTAAATAATATTATGAATGAACCGTCTTGTTGTTATATCTAAAATTTTTGCTCAGACTCGGCTCAGAGAGCACAGAGAGGATAGCAAATAAGTAAAGCTTATTTTATTTTAAACGTCAGCAGCCATGGCAATGGACGAGCAATTGTTATTATAATCCAAATGGGCAAACAGTCTAAATTATTATGCAAGTTGACTCGAGATACAAAAAATGCAAAACTGCAAAGTCGCATTTGTCATCCGTCACCGTGACAGCAAGTGGACTTTTGAAACTGGAATAATGAGTGGATTACGCATTTCAATTGGCAAGAGAGGAATAACACGGATGGAACTTTCTTGGCAAGGAGGATTGTGTGCATCACAGTCAGGTACAAGGGAGAAGGCTTCTTACATTAGGTAAGACAAAAAGTTTAATTTTCGCAACTTGTTTATCGACTTGTTAATAGCAATTTGCTGTGGAATATGTGCCGATCGGGTCCAGTCGGGTTTGTCTTCCTGGCCGGGTTTGGGTCCATCTTTCAAATAATTGACGGTCCGCATCGGTTCCGGGTAGTCTTTAGAGTCTTTAGTTTTATAAATAGTAGTATTTATAGTTCTATAAAAGAAAGATGCAGCTTTACGATTCTCTCCAAAAACAGTCAAGCTTCTGGAGGTGTGCTGTGGGCGGAGCTAAAGAGTCCCGAGCACTTACGCACCGATTGCCAACAAAACAGAAATTTGATGCAGTTTTACTCACCGCCTGTGTTTCCAGCTCATGACCGGGATATTTTATTGCTGGGACCACTCGGTATCAAACGATCTGCAAATCCAGCATTGAACTGGGCCTTGTTTATAAAACATGTGTCACCGAAATGATGGGAACAAACGCACACGTGCGAAACTTCGTTGCTGTCCCGGAAAAGCAAACCGCATCCACTGTTCATGTAACCCTCACATCCAAAAACACACTTCTTTGGTGACATTATTCTGGAGCAAGTCCTGTGCAGCGCTGCTGACGACTTCCATAACCCGATTGAAGCACGTTGGTGGCCGCGCGCTCTTGCTCTATTTGCTGTGTGCACGCGCTCTTCCGGGAGAAGTGCCCATACAAGGAATTCCGCTCTTCGTGACGCCATGAAGAGCCATGCTCGAAAAAAACTTTCCGAAACTTATTAGAACCCGGAAGGAGTGTATTTGGCAACGAAATACTCCGTCATACGTCCAAATCATTTTTTGAAACTTTGGCCATGTTTAGCATGAGAATCCAACTCTTTAACAGTGTATGCATGTAACTCTGAATGCATGAAATAGCATTAGACCCCACTTTAACTTCCACAGTGACTGTCAAACAGCTGCACAGAGGCTGTGCTGCCATAACACTCTTTTCTTTTGTTTCAGCGATAGAAGATAGAAAGCTGTTTGTTGGAATGATTTCAAAGAAGTGCAATGAGAATGACTTAAGGCTCATGTTTTCTCCATACGGTCAAATTGAGGAGTGCCGCATACTGAGAGGCCCTGATGGACTGAGCCGTGGTGAGAACTCAAATGCATTTATATCACCACTACCACCATCCAAAGCAAATTACACACATGATTGGGTACGATAAACACACTTACGGGAATAGAGGCAGTCTTGTGAATGTTTTGACTTAAAGCGCATGAAATTAATTTTTAGCGAATAAGCATGAAGTACATCTTCACCAGTCACTCTGCCCACTCTCATTTAAGTTATTTCGAGGAGGCAGTGTTTTGCGTAACTAATAGTTGCAGACACACCCCATAAGAGAAAAATGAGACTTGATTGGCTCCTGTCGGCTCAAATGAAAATGCCTTCATTCATCTTAGACTCAACATGGCAACTGATATCACAAGTTAAATAACCATGGGAATTTTATTCTCTTAGTTTCTAGCTGTCGTTTACCTGTGATTTATCCAAAGTTTACCTGCAAGTTATCCAAAGTGTAACCAAGGGAACATAATGCACATTGAGGCCCACACTATTTATTTGGCTTGAGTGAACTTGCTGTCCATCACCATGGGAACTGCTGAAGTGATAGGCATAACCCATATTGACTCAGCAGCCCTCAAATCCATTCACTTTCCAAAGAGACCAGGCCTGAACCCCGTTTTGATTAAAGGTTGTGTTTTTGTGTCATTGTTTCATTAGTGCTTCTAGTTTATGGTTTTATTGTTATGGTTTAATTACAGAAGTTGGTGTCCTCTTGTGATCGACTTTCACACTTGTAATCTCTGTGTCCGCAGGCTGTGCCTTCATCACATTCACAGCAAGACAGATGGCCCAGTCTGCCATCAAATCCATGCACCAGGCACAGACCATGGAGGTAAACACACACACTCACACATACACACACACCACTTCTGCGTTTCAGCTTGATATTTCTGTGTCTGAGAGATTATAAATGCCTATGCCTCAATGCGTAGTATACAGCAAAGTATTGTTTCTATATTTCTTGTATAGATGTTGCACTACCATTCAAAAGTAGTATCAGTAAGATTTTTTAAATAATGTTTTTGAAAGAAGTCTCATGTTCACCAAAGCTGCATTTATTTGGTCAAAAATACAGTAAAAACCGTAATATTGTGAAATATTAAAAACAGATGTACTGCTTAGTATTTTTTGGAAACCGTGATACATTTATTTTCAGGATTCGTTGAATAGAAAGTTTAAAAGAACAGCATTTATTTGAAACAGGAGTCTTTATAAATTGATCAAAAGTATTAATTTCTTTAGAAACAAAACAATCTTACTTACCCCAAACTTTTAATCAGTAGTGTATTATGAAAGGCTGAGACGCTGCTATAAAAGTCAGAGTATACATATCAGTGAAAACTTGCCGTTTACTGATTTTTGGCTGTCTTGGCCCCTTTCATTTATTTTGTCAAAATTAAATTCTATGATGCATTTTAATTTCTGTTTGCATGTGTCCTGTAGGGCTGTTCTTCTCCCATCGTGGTGAAGTTTGCAGACACTCAGAAGGATAAAGAACAGAAACGTATCGCCCAGCAGCTGCAGCAACAGATGCAACAGCTCAATGCTGCCTCTATGTGGGGAAATCTTACAGGACTGAACTCACTTGGGCCACAGTACCTTGCAGTGAGTACACAGGACAGATCCTGTTGCATCTGAGGTCTATGCACATAGAAACCACACCAATATTGAAGACTATATACCTACGTAAACTGCGTAAAGCACTTGCGGAATGAAAAAATTCATGTTTAGTACATGAGGGCTGGTCTTTGCTCCATATAGGGCTGTCACAATATTAGAATTTTACTACAATTTTCATGGCCAAAAGAATTCACGGTAACGTTATTATTGTGTAGGGGTACAACGATATTCAAACCGAACCGAAAAAACCGCGATACACCAACCACAGTATGTACCGCGGTACTCTCTTGGCCTACCCCGCCTCCTGCTGAGACACTTCAAACACGTACAGCCATGATAGTATTGAATTGCTTGAATCACTTTGAAAAGGAAGGTGCCATTAAGGGCAATATGTGCAGAACAAATCTGTCATATAGGCTACATTTGTGTATATTATTTATCTCATATAAGATGCATTTGGTTGAGTTACGCCACAAAAACAGCACAAACAACAATGCAGAATATTAACTATGACTGGGACTGTCATATAGATAACATTATAATGAGAACACTATTATAATTAAACACTGTGAATTTCTATAATTTAGTTGCGGTGTTTCGCTGTGGGATTGCAGGCATATTGTGTAATTCTACACATTCCCGGAGGTTTTTCGATTATAAAGCGGGAAATTCCCGCAAACATTTATATACTATATCATGTAGGTTGGATCCAAACAGATTATCAGATTAGCTCAGTCATTTTCAAACTTTCTGTGAGATGGAATTTCACAAACTGTGAGTGATTGGTATGGAGTGGTACCGCATCTTATCCCACTCTCTCAAACTGCACAAATGGCCTCACATCCATAATATCCATGTTGAGTTTGCACTGCAAGCGAGTTGCACGTTGCAATACAAGACTAGCGAACGTTTCGGACAGTTGACGGAATTGTCACTTGCAATTTAAGTCATGCCAATTTTAGCATTCAAGCTATTTTAACCGATAAAGTACTGGCGCACTCTCTGAGTGAAGGTCTTCAGCCAAAGTATGCACAGCTGCTTCTCAAACAGCTTTTGACTCTCGAGTGTCATATTGAGTTATTACATATATTATGTAGCCTAAGTAATGTTGTCCAATGACTTGTTTGCATTTTAATTTTTCTAAGGCAATAGATTTTTTGGCAACACTTTACAAAGCAACCATTTTTAAAGTCTCATTTGTTAATGGCCTACCCCGCCCCCTGCTGAGACACTTCAAACGCATACGGCCTTGATGGTTTTGAATTGCTTGAATCACTTTGAAAAGGAAGGTACCATTAAGGGCAATATGTGCAGAACAAATCTGTCATATAGGCTACATAAAATTATAATGAGAGCACAACTGTAAAAGAAAATGCCATGTTTCAGCGTGTTTTTATGGAAAGAATGCATCCACAGAGTTATGTTTTTAAAGTCTCATTTGTTAATGCATTAATTAACATGAACTAACAGAGAGCAATTATTGTTATTATTATTATTAAATTAAAAGTGAATCTAGTGTTCTTTAGCATTGCTGGTGCCATGCCATGAACCGTACCCCCACAGCGAACAGAACCGAAACGTGGCTCCAAAACCGTGATATGAACCGAACCGTGGCATTGATATATCGTTACACCCCTATTATCGTGATATCTGTAGTAATTTTGAAAGAAAAGATTATGCTTTCAGTCAAATTCATCAACTTTATTAGCTTTTTTTGCCAGTGGATCGCACTCAAAAGTAGGGATGTTTAGGTGAAGAGAGTTGTTAACCGTAACTGTACAAAAAAAAGATGCAGGTGTGGATAGTGTCCCGCTTTCACCTGTCATTCCTCCATCATGATTTTGTGCAGCATCAGTAACTACGTGACTGTCTTTTTATTCCTTGTTTTATGACCGGTTGAAACCAGTATGCAATACCGCCACCTACTATGTTAGAGTATCAAGCAGATACTGGCACTGGATAATATACAAGATTATCAAGAAGTGTAGTATTAACATGATATCAGTATTTTATTTTTTAAATACCACTGGTATCTTTAGTACAACTATATTACAACACCCCTAGCTCCATCTAAAATGTATTTGCTTTATCCAGACTGTAATGCATTATTACTTGCATCTGTAGGGATTACATTCGATTCCATTAGAGCCTCTTAATCAGAATCTAATTCGCCTTTAAAATGTTGCTGTGATTTTCTGCTGTGTTTGAGCACATGGGCTACAGGTCTGTGTTAGGCCATTATTTAGCTGCATAATTTAATTTGGCTTCTCAAAATCCTTCTTGATTGTTTTTGATTGGATACTCCTAAAACTCAGTTACAGTTTACTGTTTTTCCTCATGTGGGCCAGCATAGATGTGTAGCCCTGTTTGAATGTGTTAGTGCTGCTCCATGGGTGTGCTGTGAAAACTACTTCTATCTTCATCTTTCTCTCTTCTAATTTTTCTCAGGCCCCTTCTCATTTTTTTTTTTATACCCCTTCAATGTCCACTTTTCACTCCTCTTTGTTTCTGTCTCCACGTGTGCTCCTGCTTGTTCTAATTTTGCCTTGTTGCCTGATTTACTCTCCTCTCCTCTCCTCTCCTCTCCTCTCCTCTCCTCTTCTTTAGTACAACTATATTACAACACCCCTAGCTCCATCTAAAATGTATTTGCTTTATCCAGACTGTAATGCATTATTACTTGCATCTGTAGGGATTACATTCGATTCCATTAGAGCCTCTTAATCAGAATCTAATTCGCCTTTAAAATGTTGCTGTGATTTTCTGCTGTGTTTGAGCACATGGGCTACAGGTCTGTGTTAGGCCATTATTTAGCTGCATAATTTAATTTGGCTTCTCAAAATCCTTCTTGATTGTTTTTGATTGGATACTCCTAAAACTCAGTTACAGTTTACTGTTTTTCCTCATGTGGGCCAGCATAGATGTGTAGCCCTGTTTGAATGTGTTAGTGCTGCTCCATGGGTGTGCTGTGAAAACTACTTCTATCTTCATCTTTCTCTCTTCTAATTTTTCTCAGGCCCCTTCTCATTTTTTTTTTTATACCCCTTCAATGTCCACTTTTCACTCCTCTTTGTTTCTGTCTCCACGTGTGCTCCTGCTTGTTCTAATTTTGCCTTGTTGCCTGATTTACTCTCCTCTCCTCTCCTCTCCTCTCCTCTCCTCTATCACAGTCCTGGATGCAGTCCTGACTCTCTCTGTTCTCTGTTTTGATGTAATGTCTAGCTTTATTTGCAGCTTCTACAACAGTCTGCATCCTCTGGAAATGCGCTCAACAATCTCCATCCAATGTCAGGTGAGAGTCTGATGCGCTCTGCTCCACTCAGACCCGTTAGAGAGAATGGCGGCTGTTAGTTAGCCACTTTTAAACCTATTATATCGCATGCCCATAAAATCAGTTGAGTCTGCCTGTTAGTTTTACGACAATGAAAGCAGGTTGTGCGTGTGAATGTTGCCATGATGTGTAGTGTTGTGCCGTTTTGATATGGAAGGTCTGCTATCTGCGGCAGGTCTGAATGCCATGCAGAATCTGGCTGCATTAGCGGCAGCAGCGAGTGCTACACAGGCCACCCCCACAGGTAGCAGTGCTCTGACCACCTCCAGCTCCCCCCTCAGTGTCCTCACCAGCTCAGGTACGCCCTCCGGACAGCCTGCTCAATCTGCCTGGGACGCCTACAAGGGTTGGTCCCACTTTTTAATCTCCTCCTGTCCTTAACTTTGCTTCTTATCAGTCTGTGAAATAGAATTGCTCTTTGTAAGGTTTCTGGTCAATAGCAAATGTCACTTTACAATAAAGTATAATAGGTTGGCTGTAGTTAACGCATTAGATATCATGAACTAACAATTAACAACAACTTTACTTTTTTCATTAAATAGCATTTATTAAAGCTACACTGTTTTTTTTTTTGTTTTTGTTTTTTTCCTCTAAGAATTGACATTTTTTTAAATAATGAGCTAGTAAGAAAGTCAGGGGCCATATTCATTAAACATTCTTAAAACTAAAATTCTTAAGAAAAAAAGTTTTCCCATAAATGTTTCTTGTGGGGTGTTTTGGTGTGGTTAGTGACGTGTACCACGAGGCAGATACACCTCAAGCCATCAGTGCCAAAAAGGGCCAAAAGTTACATCGTGTAGCTTTTATTTATTTAGGTTAATGTTCATTCATAATACTTGAACTAATGTTAGTTTATGCTTGATATTAAATATATATTGGCATATGTAGAAATGTTAAGATTAATAAATGCTATATACGTGTTGTTCAATGTTAGTTCATGACAGTTAATGTTAAAGGGATAGTTCACCCAAAAATGAAAATTACCCCATGATTTACTCGCCCTCAAGCCATTCTTGGTGTATATGACATTCTTTTTTCAGACAAATACAATCGGAGTCATATAAAAACATTTCCTGGTTCTTCCAAGCTTTAGAATGGCAGTGAATTGTGGTTGAGATTGCATCCATCCATCATAAAAAGTGCTCCACACGGCTCCGGGTGGTTAATAAATGCCTTCTGAAGTGATGTTTGTGTAAGAAAAATATCCATATTTAAAACTTTATAAACCGTAATCTCTAGCTAACAGTCGTACGCATGTTCATTAGAGAGTGGTATTCCAGCGTAGGATGTAGGCGTAGTGTAGCATTAATTTTTGGGTGAACTGTCCCTTTAGCGAATTGAACCTTACAGTAAAACAAATGTTGCCAATTACACTAAACCTAAACAACGGAGTAATGATTTTTTTTACTCTTGATAATTCTCATCCGTTGCTTCAAAGAGCTGTCTTTTGTGATTTGATCACTGACGTTGCTGTCTGCGGTTTCTGCTCAGTCTCGTTTGCTTTACATGTCTGTGTAAGTGAGAGCATGTGAAATTTGAATGGTAAGATGTGTGATGGCTTAGTAATGTGTCAGAGCTGGTTCTTGTTTTCTCTCCTCTGCACAGCGGGTTCCTCTCCCACCTCCAGTACTAGTTCTTCTGTGAACCCCATGGCGTCTTTAGGTGCTCTTCAGTCTCTTGCTGCGGGTGCTGGAGCAGGTCTCAACATGAGCTCCCTAGCAAGTAAGAAAAAGAAAGCTTTTTATTTTTGAATTTGTATGAGGTCAGATGGTTTTTAAAGATCCTGTTTACACCTGTTCTTGAAATCCATCTCGGGTGATATGATCACAAGTGGTCAGCTGAGACACATTACCAAAAAAAAGCACATAAGTCAGCACACTGTTGCAGCTAAATTATTTAAATCTTGTTTTTTATTCCTTTGCGTTACTGTACCAGTATGATGTGATCGTATAGGTGTTTTGAAGTACCTCTGAATGCACATTTTGGACCCCATTCACACGCTTGTTTAGCACTGACCACATGTGACCAATGACCAACGGATGTTAAATGGGATCTATGTGTCATTCCTTGTGTTTTTAACTTTCTTTGCCTCGTTTCTGTTTCTGCTGTGTCTCCATCTCTGAATGCGGTTTCTCTGTATCTATCAGTAGTTTTGTGTCCTCCCCCGTGTGTGTCTGAATGCTGAGCTGTGTTTCTGTGTGCGCAGGCATGGCTGCTCTGAATGGTGGTCTGGGCAGCGGAGGTCTCTCGAACGGCTCGGGCAGTGCTATGGAAGCTCTGACTCAAGCAGCCTATTCTGGGATCCAGCAATATGCCGCTGCCGCTCTGCCCAGCCTCTACAGTCAGAGTTTACTGTCCCAGCAGAACGTTAGTGCCGCTGGCAGCCAGAGGGAAGGTGAGTACATGAAAGGTCTAATGAGCTTTGAGCAGCTTTTCGAGTTGGGAGATTGCCAGCCTCTGTGTAAGATAAAACTGCTAGTTTATGCCAGTAGGGTCAGCTCTTAGGGCATGTGTTGGCCCATGATGTTTTTCAGTGTGTGTGTGTGTGTGTGTAGACGTGGCTCTTGTGATCACCATCTTAAGGATTCATTCTTGTTTTAAATACGCTGCAACAGCAAGTCCCAATCAGAGCGCGGGTAAGAGATCATTATCACTCTCCACAATGCCCATTTTTCTACATTTTGGTTTGTTTAAAAGTAAGTGGAGATCCATACCAGCAGCTCTTTGCCAATGAATTCCATGAGTATTCTGTGATAGATACAACTTCAAGCCTGTCGGAAGCATCTGTGGCATGCTCTTCTATGCTGCTGGTTTTTGATAATTGATCATTGTTATTATCAGTGTTGAAAACAAAGGGTTTATATTTTTGTTGAAACCAGGATATTTTTTCAGTATTCTTTGTTGAATAGAAAGCTCAGAAACTTTTTAAATAGAATTATAAAAATATAAATAAAAAATGTCTTTACTGTCACATTTGATCAATTTAATGCCGATTAATTACTGAATAAAAGTTCTGAT
>NW_015549559.1:2481372-2501436 GCF_001515605.1 Sinocyclocheilus anshuiensis | reverse complement strand
TGCTCTGACCACCTCCAGCTCCCCCCTCAGTGTCCTCACCAGCTCAGGTACGCCCTCCGGACAGCCTGCTCAATCTGCCTGGGACGCCTACAAGGGTTGGTCCCACTTTTTAATCTCCTCCTGTCCTTAACTTTGCTTCTTATCAGTCTGTGAAATAGAATTGCTCTTTGTAAGGTTTCTGGTCAATAGCAAATGTCACTTTACAATAAAGTATAATAGGTTGGCTGTAGTTAACGCATTAGATATCATGAACTAACAATTAACAACAACTTTACTTTTTTCATTAAATAGCATTTATTAAAGCTACACTGTTTTTTTTTTTGTTTTTGTTTTTTTCCTCTAAGAATTGACATTTTTTTAAATAATGAGCTAGTAAGAAAGTCAGGGGCCATATTCATTAAACATTCTTAAAACTAAAATTCTTAAGAAAAAAAGTTTTCCCATAAATGTTTCTTGTGGGGTGTTTTGGTGTGGTTAGTGACGTGTACCACGAGGCAGATACACCTCAAGCCATCAGTGCCAAAAAGGGCCAAAAGTTACATCGTGTAGCTTTTATTTATTTAGGTTAATGTTCATTCATAATACTTGAACTAATGTTAGTTTATGCTTGATATTAAATATATATTGGCATATGTAGAAATGTTAAGATTAATAAATGCTATATACGTGTTGTTCAATGTTAGTTCATGACAGTTAATGTTAAAGGGATAGTTCACCCAAAAATGAAAATTACCCCATGATTTACTCGCCCTCAAGCCATTCTTGGTGTATATGACATTCTTTTTTCAGACAAATACAATCGGAGTCATATAAAAACATTTCCTGGTTCTTCCAAGCTTTAGAATGGCAGTGAATTGTGGTTGAGATTGCATCCATCCATCATAAAAAGTGCTCCACACGGCTCCGGGTGGTTAATAAATGCCTTCTGAAGTGATGTTTGTGTAAGAAAAATATCCATATTTAAAACTTTATAAACCGTAATCTCTAGCTAACAGTCGTACGCATGTTCATTAGAGAGTGGTATTCCAGCGTAGGATGTAGGCGTAGTGTAGCATTAATTTTTGGGTGAACTGTCCCTTTAGCGAATTGAACCTTACAGTAAAACAAATGTTGCCAATTACACTAAACCTAAACAACGGAGTAATGATTTTTTTTACTCTTGATAATTCTCATCCGTTGCTTCAAAGAGCTGTCTTTTGTGATTTGATCACTGACGTTGCTGTCTGCGGTTTCTGCTCAGTCTCGTTTGCTTTACATGTCTGTGTAAGTGAGAGCATGTGAAATTTGAATGGTAAGATGTGTGATGGCTTAGTAATGTGTCAGAGCTGGTTCTTGTTTTCTCTCCTCTGCACAGCGGGTTCCTCTCCCACCTCCAGTACTAGTTCTTCTGTGAACCCCATGGCGTCTTTAGGTGCTCTTCAGTCTCTTGCTGCGGGTGCTGGAGCAGGTCTCAACATGAGCTCCCTAGCAAGTAAGAAAAAGAAAGCTTTTTATTTTTGAATTTGTATGAGGTCAGATGGTTTTTAAAGATCCTGTTTACACCTGTTCTTGAAATCCATCTCGGGTGATATGATCACAAGTGGTCAGCTGAGACACATTACCAAAAAAAAGCACATAAGTCAGCACACTGTTGCAGCTAAATTATTTAAATCTTGTTTTTTATTCCTTTGCGTTACTGTACCAGTATGATGTGATCGTATAGGTGTTTTGAAGTACCTCTGAATGCACATTTTGGACCCCATTCACACGCTTGTTTAGCACTGACCACATGTGACCAATGACCAACGGATGTTAAATGGGATCTATGTGTCATTCCTTGTGTTTTTAACTTTCTTTGCCTCGTTTCTGTTTCTGCTGTGTCTCCATCTCTGAATGCGGTTTCTCTGTATCTATCAGTAGTTTTGTGTCCTCCCCCGTGTGTGTCTGAATGCTGAGCTGTGTTTCTGTGTGCGCAGGCATGGCTGCTCTGAATGGTGGTCTGGGCAGCGGAGGTCTCTCGAACGGCTCGGGCAGTGCTATGGAAGCTCTGACTCAAGCAGCCTATTCTGGGATCCAGCAATATGCCGCTGCCGCTCTGCCCAGCCTCTACAGTCAGAGTTTACTGTCCCAGCAGAACGTTAGTGCCGCTGGCAGCCAGAGGGAAGGTGAGTACATGAAAGGTCTAATGAGCTTTGAGCAGCTTTTCGAGTTGGGAGATTGCCAGCCTCTGTGTAAGATAAAACTGCTAGTTTATGCCAGTAGGGTCAGCTCTTAGGGCATGTGTTGGCCCATGATGTTTTTCAGTGTGTGTGTGTGTGTGTGTAGACGTGGCTCTTGTGATCACCATCTTAAGGATTCATTCTTGTTTTAAATACGCTGCAACAGCAAGTCCCAATCAGAGCGCGGGTAAGAGATCATTATCACTCTCCACAATGCCCATTTTTCTACATTTTGGTTTGTTTAAAAGTAAGTGGAGATCCATACCAGCAGCTCTTTGCCAATGAATTCCATGAGTATTCTGTGATAGATACAACTTCAAGCCTGTCGGAAGCATCTGTGGCATGCTCTTCTATGCTGCTGGTTTTTGATAATTGATCATTGTTATTATCAGTGTTGAAAACAAAGGGTTTATATTTTTGTTGAAACCAGGATATTTTTTCAGTATTCTTTGTTGAATAGAAAGCTCAGAAACTTTTTAAATAGAATTATAAAAATATAAATAAAAAATGTCTTTACTGTCACATTTGATCAATTTAATGCCGATTAATTACTGAATAAAAGCTCTGATTTGTTTAAAAAAAGTACCGTCACCAAACTTTTGAATGGTAGTGTATATTAAGAAAACAGAAATAGTTTTATTCTTTGTTTTGACTGTCAAAAAATAATAAATTGTGATGTCAGTCTTCATCCTGAAAGCCCTCTTTCCACGTCACCTACTTTTCAGCAAGGCCACAGTTTTCAGAGCTTGCAAGCATTTTTTTTTTCTTTCCCATTCTGACTTCTATATCAGTTGTGAAGTTCTGGACTGATTGGTAGAGCTCAACTGAAGCTTCGCCCCCTTAGCCTTTCGTTTAAAGGCATGTCTCCATGAATGAAGAGCTACATTTGGAAGTCTTTTTTTCTTTTTAAAGATGTATTCTGACAGACTAATCTAATTGGGGGTTGAGGTGGTTGTTTTCTATTTAGATTTTAAGCTGCTGTTTTGTGAGTTTAAATGTACTCTGAGAAATTTTCCTGTGGGATGTTTGTCATTACTGGTACAGAGTGATTGTATTTAACATTTAAGATTTGTACAGATTTTGCCTTTTCTACTTCATAAGCTGTTTCACAATGTAAATCCCAGTAAGTAGAAGCATGTAAGACAGTAACACCATGACCAAACATCAACCTGTACAAAGTAACCAAACAAATGCAAACTCCACAAAACAGCCTTTAACTGAATTTTTTTTAAAGTTTTGTCATTCAATTTGTGTGGTTTTCATTGGAAGTGTAGAGAGTGCAGAATTTATTAAATGTCTGAAATGTGTTGTATAAGGTTAAGGATTTCACGCTACGGTCTACAGAAATATAGCAAAATGGACACCCATGAAGCAGTCATCTGGTAGTTTATCTTTAGTGTATGTATGATTAAACTGTTTGAAAACATTCACACATGGTGTCTGAATTCTTTTTTTTTTTCTCTGAATTTAAAGATGCCAGAAATGCACACCATGCTTTTTTTTATTTATTTTTTTGTGATTTTAGAACTTTTTCCATTAAATTACACTTCATGATTCACTACTCATTGTACTTAATTACATTTTATTTATTTAAATTAAGTTATTAATCTAGCCAGTGCTATAAATAAATATGCAATAGCTGCTGCTGCGGTCAAATTTGTTGTAATTGATTAGTTCTAGGCTAGCCATAAACCAATCAAATGCAATATTTGTACACAGTTGTTCAAGTTATTGTTTGCTTGTAGAGTCATGTATTCAGCAAACTCAAAAAGCATGAAAAAGTTGCGCTTGCAACAAATGAAAACATTCAGTAGCCTTTTCCTTTTACAGTCTTATCTGCAATATTAAATTAATGAAGAACTGTGACAATTCAAACTTCACATCTCTTAAGACTTTTTTTTATTTTTTTAATGCACTTAAGAGCTCATGACCAAGTTATGAAAAAATACATGGTAGTAACAGTTGTCACATCAACAAGGTAGTCATTGTCATCTTTATGATATGACAAAAGTTAGGGAGACCATATATTGAACTACACTCGTAGCTCAAGTGCCACAGCGGTAGGTAGAAAACAGCTGATTTACAAAAAAATGTTGAGTTTCTGTCCATCAGTCCTGCCACTGTTCGGCAGGTAAGTGTCAGAGTTTGCTGTGGTCTTTGGAGGGGTTGTCCACATCTGTACCGCAGAGAGGAGACAGGTGGTTATACTTGGGTGTGATGTTCATTTGGACAGTTATTGAATATGGATCCTGACCGACGATCCGGTGCATGTTTGCGCTGTCCCGCTGGAGCTCTTCAAGACTTTTCTCCGTTTTCATCACGCCACCACTCCTTCCAGAAGGGTCCACTTTTTCCGGGTACAGAGCATCCCCTATGTATTAAAGAAGAGAAACTTTGTCTCATAAAAAGAGGCGACAATTACCAGAATGTCTATTTATTATCTGACACAAATACCTGGTAAAATGCTTGCAAAGCAGTCAGGCGCCACCAGGAGAATAGGCAGCCACTGTTCGCAACCATCCAAAGATCTCTGCCAGGCAAAGAGGTGGAGATCTCTGAGAGCTGGAAACCAGCGCATTCGTCCAAGCTCGTAGAACTGAGGTGAAGCGATCCAGATCTCCTTTGATTTATAGCTTTGCAGCACTTCAGAGGGACTGGACCACTGAGAAACAAGGCAGTGTATTTCCCAAGAGTTAAGCACTATTTGTACCATAGACTGTAAAAAAAAAAAAACATGGACGTAGTGTCCGTGACGTCACGCGTAGGGTTCAGAAGAGCATTTTGAAGCCTAAAGTGGGCGGAGCCGACCGCCGCCATCACTCCCGGATAATCGAAAATGGGCAAAAAGGCGGGACGTTTAGGGCGATTGGGCGACGCACCACCAAAGCGCGAAAGGGAGGGATTTTTTTCTTTCACATTCAACCACAGTGTTACGCTAACTTTCACTGTTTGTTCTGCCTCTAAATAGTCCAATCAGCGTCGAGTCGCGTTTTGTGTAGTCGATTTCTGTCAGACTGAGAATCGCCCCGAGTGCTCTCAGACTTCCATACAAAGATCATTTTTTCTCAAAATGCAGGCACTGCAATGCAATCTCTATGAGTGCCGGCACTAACGTGCTTTCGCCATCATGCGTAACCTTAACTTGTGCAAGGATTGGTGGGAACAGTGACATCCAATAATAGACAGTCCTGTTGTCTATAGGACTTCATAAACTGTTTCACAATGTAAATCCCAGTAAGTAAATCCCCCCCCACAGCAGCTCGTTAATCCTTGGTGCGCTTTATATTGTTCTTATTAATTCGTATCATTATTATCTTATCAGTATTTTTGATTTCCCGTAAGAGTCTGACAAATGTATCTTTTAATCTAGCTAACAAATGACTGTCCAACGTGGTAAACGTACTGTTCAAAACGCACCTTAAAATGAACTATTTCCTTCTCGTCGTGAAGCGTGTGTGGCGTGTCGTGCAGGCAGCAGATGTAGAAGGCGGTGTCGTAGCGCCTCTGTTTGCCGTGCATGCCTATAGGGGTCAGCCAGTTGCCCCACTCGTGTAGAGCCCAGATGTTGGGCAGACACTGCAGCTCCTTGCACATCTTAATAAAATTCGCCGAGTTACCAATAACCAGAGACCTCCACTTGGACAGCACGTCTCTGTCCCACAGTCCGCTCAGTGTGGTCAGGGTTGGCTGGGTGTCACTGTCCCGAGCGTCCTCTGTGCGCACGCGAATGCCGCTTTCCTCGTGTTTGGGGACCGCCAGGAGCACACCGGACTCCTCAAACGTCTCTCTCACCGCACATATCCTGAAAGCCACGTCTCCGGGGATCGGGGATCCCAGCTGCGCTCTGTCAGTGGCGAAAATGGGTGGTCTGGTCTCCGGCGGCTGCTTCGCAACTCCGATGCCGTAGTAGGGCGCTTTCGTAAAGGATTGAAAGACCTCCTGCCAGTCGCTGGAGAAGTCAGACGCGTCCACCAGCCCCCCGGGAAACACGTAGGCATTGGGCATGAACCCACTGTTCTCGCTCCGTTTCAGCAATAGCACTTGATAATCAAAGGCCGATTTGTGCGCTATATGAGTGGCTTTTTCCAGACCTGTTTTAAGAGAGTCCGCGCTCTGAGCGTGTCTCAGCCCGGCCGCCAAGATCACCGTCGCCGCCTCCCTCCAGTGCTTCAGCGCCGTGTTCATCTTGGCCCTCGCTTAACTTACATGTTACACCAAAAGTTACACCTTTCAACTTCGGTCAACTAATCATGAATGGCGCCAACAAGGACAGCGCAGAGAAAATAATAGTGCATTTATTCTGTATTTGGTGATTGGCGCCATCTACGGCGAGGGATGAACGCTTGATTTTCATAACTTTGCCACATTCTTATATGAAGACCTTTTTGTCTCATTGGAGAAATTTGTATGCTACAAGTATATTCCTTTTTTAATATATTGATTCATGAGTTCAACCAAATCCAACAATATACTTACAAAATCCCAGTAACCGCTGAGAAACGTAACGGGTATCACGTGACATCTGTCCGCGTTAAAAACGACCCGAGTACTGTCACGCGACGTCACACTAGTGATGGGAAGTTCGGTTCTTTTCCGCGAACCGGTTTGCTAAAAAAAAAAAGATTTTGTTCTATATTAATATTAACATATACATACATATACAGTACATAAATAAAAAAATAAATACGAACATATATTAACATAATTTTTTAAGGTGAACGCAGTAGACAGGCGAAGCACACGTGCATCACTTTTAGGTACGTTCATAATCCTGTGAAACTTTTTTTGGATGTTGACATTAATAACGTGTTTTAATGTCGGTAATAATATCACCGCCGCATCTGCCTTAATATTCCCTCAGACTTTCCATGTTCCCTTACGAAAATGAACCATAATTTTACAACAACAAAAAAAACACATGGTTCTTGTAGCAGTGGTAACCACAAATTAACCATGGTTTTGATACTTCAAATCGCTTCAAATAATAATTTACGAAGTATTCAGATAATATTTTTGTGTAAATAAAAACAGACCTAAGCGAACAACAACCTTTAAAATGACATAAAATACATTATATAAAAACAATGAGGCAATAATGATTGGTTAATTAATAATAATCGTATGGTTTCATTGAATAACACTGTTAAAATACATAGTGTAGGCTAATACAAAATAAACAATTTATGTACATTATATTATTACAAATGCCTGCAAAGGGCGCCAAGGGCCTGGTAATTGCTGTTGTAACACTTACAGGATGATCAAATCCTTGTTTAATATTGACCAAATATTTCATTCAAATATCCACTTAATCTTTCCTGTTTGGCCACCTTTTTGCGATAGAAATGCTAGCCTCTATAATTTCTTCAACAAAAACATGTGGACATCACAACCTTTACAAAAACTAATCCTTGGTTTTAATCGAAGTAAAACTGCTTTATTTTCTTTTGTGTGATTTCTGAATGCTTGAGACCATAAAATCAATCAGACAACTGTATTAATAAAATCATAGCCATAGGCGACTGTCTAGCTACAATTGTAATTTGTAAATAATAAAATTTAATTACAATGTAGTTATCTACTTTTATATTTTATTAAAGTTCTGTTTTGACCCCTATAGTAGGTGTGTTTTTTTTAACTTCCATAATATTTTGGGGAGGGGGCACAACAATACAATTCTGCTTAGGGCACCCATTTGGCCAGCAGCGGCCCTTCTTGTACTGCAGTTCTGTGCATGTTTTGCCCGCCAGGTCTTCTTTTAGACCCATCTAAGCACCTGCACATTTTCCCATTGTCATGATAAATATATTTCTAAGATATAGAGTGCAACCGCAACTGAATTCTACATGATTATTTTAATAATCCTCCTATGGAGAAAATGAATGGGATTTTTTTTACTTCCAGAACCCCATTATTGCACTCTGTTACAAGTAATTCTATAATAGGCTACTTAAAGATGTGCATTAATACAATTATTAATCTCCTGTGATTTTAGGAGTCTGAGTAAATTCATACAATGGGTTGTCCTAAAGTCATTGTTTGAAAATATCTGTTTAGCATTCAAGGAAAAATAATTTACAATTCATAAATTGGAGTTCAATAAACTTGGAAAAAATATTCTTGTACAGAATATTGCTATTCTGTACAACAAACTTGCATATAATAACACACAATTAGTAAAAAAAATAAAAAAAATAAAGTAAAATCATATCGCTGTGACCTGGGAAAGACTTGTAATACCTGTCAAACAATGGATGGTCAGGCATTAGAAATAGAAAGAAAAAAAAAGAAAAAAATCTGTCCATTTGCAGCCATGTTCCCTTTAAGAATACTTTATCCACACTTCCATGAATCAGTCTGTTGTCTGTTGCTGGTTATTATTACATCGGTGTCTGTCCTCCTCCAGTGTGATATCTGTCACTCAGTCTTTTCAGGTGGAACAACTTCCAGTAGCAGCTGAAGGTGCATGGTGAGTGGCCCTGGAAGGGTTACCGGTTCAAATTTAAGAATTTATGGGAAGAGATGCTATTTATTAGCCATTTCTTGACTAAAAGTTTTTGGGACTAGGATAGTAGATAGTAGAGAGTTTTAAAAATGTAATTACTGTATACAGAATGAACCTATTCACATTTGGTGAAAATGAAAATATTAAATCAATTTAGAAAATTGTAAAATATTTATTATATACAGTTTTGTTTATGTTCTCATATTTATTTATGTTTTTGTGATGTGTAAAGTCATAATTGTTTCATTATAATACTGTTTTGATCGGTTTGCTAACTGCAATGTTTACTATTATTTACTATTTTTCATTGTGTGATTTTTGGTGAATTGTATTTAAACCAGTTGTGTTCAGTTTGACCCACAAACATTAGAAAAACTATTAATTATCACAGTATATGGAACCTACAACAATTAAAAAACAAAAACATACAAAAATGTATCGTTCCTGTTTTTTAATTCATAGATACAAATTTAGATTTCAATGATATTTTGACCACTGAACTATAGGCAATGTCCCTAGTTTCATTTCATAAATCTGGTCACCTTACTTACAATTTATTAAGGATCAAAACAAACATAGGTTTTGCTCACTGAAATATATCCAGATGTGTAATTTCCAGCTACTTACTCAAATGCAGTTGAATTTGTAGTAAATGAAGGGTACATATAAGAGAAGACCACCGACTATGAACACTGTGCAGTACAGGTACTCCCACTCAGGCTTGTCTATGATGGGAGCAAGAACCAGATAACAGGACACAATCACCACCAAAACAGGGATGACTATTGGCACCTGAGAGAAACAAAAAGCAAACATTTTTATGTT
Organism: Sinocyclocheilus anshuiensis; assembly: GCF_001515605.1. Taxonomy (NCBI): domain Eukaryota; kingdom Metazoa; phylum Chordata; class Actinopteri; order Cypriniformes; family Cyprinidae; genus Sinocyclocheilus; species Sinocyclocheilus anshuiensis. The sequence goes on along the minus strand of NW_015549559.1, from coordinate 2,491,908 downwards.
GGGTAGCCATTTTACAATAGATTACCATAAACATAACATAAGACTTGCTATATTAAACTTTATTTATTAAAAACAAACAAAACAAAAACTAAATTTTTCAGTTCTTTTAAAATATTTCCACTCTAGCTTCCTCTTGAAAGTTGGCTTCTGTGCCACTGGGAATATTATGGGGTCATATCACAAATAGCTTTTGATGTTTTAGAATTTTGAAGTTGCTTTGGATACTAGCATCTGCTAAATGATTACATATCCTCCTGAGAACCAGAAATAAAAAGCTTTGTGAATTTTTTCATGTCGTTACATTGTTTAGAGCATGAGAAAAAAAAAAAGGTAAAATAACATTTTTGGAAAATTATATTTTATTCATAAGTTATGATATGTGTATTAAAGTGCTGTTGAGACAGCATGTTGAAAAAAGAAGTGTAATAATGGGAGTAGTAATTGGCCAGATTTTCATAATAATATCTAATATTTCATAAGAATATTGATATGTAATTTGTTTTCTTATTCAATTCTTTTGTCTCCCAAAATGTGTAATAAACATTTAGCTTTTAGTCCTGGTGTCCTCTACAGTGGACATCTATGAAATTATGTCCTGTTTCATAACAGGAAGTCATATTTTGATTTGAAACCCCATAACATTTTCCTGAGATGTTGATTTATGACAAACAATTTGAAAATTAATCAGATTTAAATTATAATTACGAAATATTATCATATTTCCATAAGGATGTACAAATTTATCACTAAATTAATGTCAGCCATTTTTAAAAACCAAGGAGAGGGAGTGGTCATGGTGAAACATCCAATCGTTTGGTATCTCTGGAAAGCCCTGAATGTGCTCTGTACAGGACATCCAGACTTAAAACTGTGACATGTAATGTCTCAGAGAAATTCACTAAAATATAATGTCCACTACAGAGGCAAAAACTCCATAGCTGGGTCTCAGGACGCAAATAACGTTTCACACTGATGTACGACATGATCCTAACCATGTGTCCCTCCCGTCCTGCCACATATGTCAGCCTAACATATACAAACAGACACAACAGACAGTGAGAGTCAGGCCCAGAAAACAACTTTCAGTAATTTTACAGTCTGCAAACTTCTATAAAACAGCTGAATTTCCTAACCTGCCTGCGGTGAAACAGCTCCCATTGGCTGCACCAAAAGTGGAAAAGACCACAAATAAAGGCACAATCCATGATAATGGGTACAGCACTCTGTCACCAAAGGTCTGTGAAGTAACCAATGATTTAGTAAAATACAACTCAATGATCATTTTACATCAGAAAGGATGTTAACTGAAAACTTCAAATAAACGGACATTAACGATAATTCTCAAAAACCACTGACCAATGAATTTCCATGATGACTTATCCAATTATTTATGATTAGAGTAAGGGTTTTAAAAATCAATTTTTAGAAATTGTGCTTGCAAAACCAATTATTTGGCCTATTGCATATTATAGAACTAAGCATAATAGGGGGGAAATTATATAGAATATAACTTTTTCTAGGTCTGGAAATCACAGACTTAAAATTCCCTGATATTTTCAGGTTTTCCTTGGTTGTGGGAACTATGATTAGTGAAGTTTGCTTTTGAAGCATTCAGAGCAAGTATCAAAGTATCGTGATTTCAGTAAAGGAGGCTGTTATGTCATAATGGTTTCGAAATTTCAATGGTGCATTACTAAGGGTCCATAAAACAGTGTCTGTATGGTTTTTACCTGATCCCGGATCAATTTTATACGTTTGTAGACATTTTTGATGACACATTTGTATAATAAAAGGGAAAAGTTATAGATATTAGTTTCGTATTGGCCTGATTAACCAAGCTCTCCATAACCAAAACAAGCACTACAAATTAATACAATAACACGTATTATTTAAAGGCACATCATATTTAAAGGCATTAGATGATTTGGTAATTATTTAATATATTACACTTTCAATAAAACATTTGCAATCTGTAAAACGGGTTTTTTTTTTTTTTTGCATTTTTGATCTGAGTTTTCAGTGCATTTACAAAGTTCTGACCAGCAGGTGTCCCCAATGTGTGGTAAGTGAAATTAAAAAATTAAAAAAAAAAGTGAATAATTTATAATTTTTCAATTGATTCTCCCATCACTGACTATGACAGTGGCTGCATTCGAAATTGCATACTTTCCTACTATACAGTAAATTCAAGGTAGGCTACTTATGACAGAGGTGGCAAAAAGTACCCAGGTGACTTACGTTACCACTTCTGGCAACACTGTGTGTATAGAATGGACACTTTACTATCCCATCTGGCCATGGGAGGGGATTTGTTAATGGCAGTGAAGCAACGTAACTGACGCTGGTAAGTCACGTGATAATTACAACATGGCCAATGTAGTACGTGTTTTACGCGGTCGCAAAGTAATTACTTATTCAAAAGAAGCGATTTCCGACATATTCCGTGACTGTGACTATAATACACACTCACCACAGCAACGGCAGGAGACTGTAGAAGTTCAATAGGGGTCAAGACACTGAGATATGCGATGTTGACAAATATATAGCACACAGTTACCAGGGGAATCCCAATAATTATTGCCAGGGGAAGGTTTCTGTTCAAAAAAGAGATAACAACACAAGACTTCATGGCTAACACTGAAGCACAGACTACATTTAATGGGAGAAACTTTCACATGCACATGTAATTATAGAATTATTTTATTACGGATTTCATATGTTGTAGAAAAACAATACAAATGTAAAGTTTCATTTCAGTCTGACCTGTATGGATTTTTCAGCTCTTCTGTTATGAAGTTAAGCTGATTCCTATGAGAAAGACAAAAGGACTTTAAAAAGAATTGCCATAGCTGACTGAAGCTGACTTGTAGTCTTGTGCATGCTTCTCTCAGAACAATAAAGCCCTGGATTGAGAATGATCTGGTGAAAGTCCAGGCAACTAAAAAAAGATCCTACTGTTTTGAAGTTTCGACAAGCATTCAATTCCCTTTTCCCATTTCAGCACATCTCTCACAGGTGCTGAAAATCCACTCTTATCAGATGTTGCTTTAACAGAGAAATCATTAGATTGTGTGAACGATTCCCAGGGCTGAAAGCACACTAGAGTGTTGATTCTATGGATCTATTAGATTCTAAAAACAATAGGAAGAATCTGTGTGTGTATTAAAAGTTTCAAAAAGATGAAGACTGCTGTTTAGCATTAGCCTCATATGCCACGTGCAACATTATATGAGCTCATCAATAATTTACCATCCATCATAAGCCCATTGTCCATTGTAAAACGCAAGGCCAATTGCTCCAAATGATGTTGTTGCCCCTGCAAATGGGTCTCTAAGATTCTGTGTATTGCCTATAAAACAATTTTAACAAAAGACACATTTTATTGATCTGTCATTGAACATTTACACTGTCTCTGGCCATAGTCTATGATGAGTCATCTTTCTCAACATAATAAAATAATAATTTCTTTATCAAAATGTATTTGATCCCAGTCTGTTCAATTGAATAATAAAATACTAATGTTGTTTGCAATGTCAGGTGTCAGTAAAAATTAATATCACAAAGACAGAGACAGAGATCTCAGGGGATGGAGAGGTATACCTTGAGCCAGCAGAACGATGCCTGAAACCACGATGATGACAATAATCAAGAGTTTGGCTGCTGTGAAAAAGTTCTGCACTCTGTATGCCAGCTTCACACTCAGACAGTTGACGACTGTAATTATTACTGATGGAGAGAACAGACAACAGTTGAGTCCAGTATAATGTCATTTGAATATAAAAAGGGCCTAGGCCTGTATATACAGATACAAGCTGCAGCCAGGCACTTGGTGACCACTTGAGGAGGAGTGCACTCTGGGTAAAACGATGTGGAGGCGTATTCGGCACAACTCAGGGCGATGATGGCAAATGACGAAGGCTTTAACATGATGATCGTGCTCCAGGAATATAGGTATGCCAGCACTGGCCCAAAACCCTCCATCAGGTACGGATACTCTCCACCAGACTTCATGATCATTGTGCCTAGTTCAGCATAGCAGAGGGTCCCTGCACACGCATGCACAGGTAAACCTCTTAAGTTTCTCAGTGTTCAAGCTGAGGTCAATGAGTCCGTTACTGAAAGGTCTTCTGCAGGCAGAGTCAGTATTAAACTAAAGAGGATTTCGGTGTCTTGTGAATTTTCCCAAACATTATGTGGCTTAAAAAGACTGACTGAGGGTTTCTGAGTGAGTGAACATATCTGATTAACCTCCTTGCCTTTGCCCAACTATAATCTCAGGAGAAAGTGCAGGGTCGCAAAATAAAGATTGCGATTTAGATATTTGTAACACATAATGCAGTAAAACAACAGCTGCAATGGATGGAGCAAAAAAGGTTCTAACATTATTTAATACATCTGGCAGAATGAACTAACAATCTTGGTTAATGTTAATTTTTAAATATGCTGCTTAAAATTTCAGTTGTCATAAATTAATTGTAGTATGTATTTATGTATTATGAACAAAAATGAATTAACATTGAACAGCAGCATTTTTTAACATTAGCATAAATACAATAATGTTCATTGTTTATGATATCTAATGCATTATCTATTGTTCATTAACTGAACCTTATGTGTTAGCAATAAAACATACCGTATATAGCACCAATTAATAAAGCAGCAACCTATGGACATAAATGACGTTATACTATATTAGAAAAAGATTGTACTTTGCTTTAAGAAACAGTGAATCTTATTGTTACATCATATGGAGAGATTATCAAACAGCCAAAACGAACATGACACGATACATGAGGTGACAGTGCTTAATCTCACCCATTTATCTTTGTTATGAGGGTTTATCAAGGCTTTTATACAAGCTTATAGATACTGTGTCTGTTGTGCGTATACTGACCCAGCGTAGCCAGCACACCACACGCCGCCCACACACACAGACATGGACCCACTGCTCCAGTCCCCTCCAGAACCACTTTGGGAGAAATGAAGATCCCTGAGCCGATCATTGTTCCCACTATCAGACAGATGCCACTTACGAGACCCACCTGAGACATTCAGTACGACTTGAGGTTAAAGGGTCTTGGTTTCATTCATTATGTATAGCAATTCAGTTATCGTGAAATTAAAATTAGGGATGCATGATGTATCGATACCACATAAGATTTTTGTATATATTTTTTACTATAGCAATATTTGTTGGATACTTTAATGCTCATTTACTTTATTTTGTACATTCAGGTTAGCTTTGTCATTTGTCATATATATATATATATATATATATAGACTAAAGCATTAAAAAAGTACTCAGTTTTAGCCAGTCTGATGAGATCCTCCAGTGTCCATCCTGTCGTTGTTGTTAATGTATCAAGAAAGGTTAATATATCGTCTTCCTCTGCACCTTGTACCCTCGATCTTTCCCATCATGATGTCCTTTTCCAGTTATAATACATTTTGTTATAATGTTTTAAATGTTTACATTTTGTTTAAATGTGTAAATGCATTTAACAGGATCGATTCTAGTTTTTAGTGTTTATTTTATATAGAATTGCCAATTAATCGGTTATCGACAGTAACAACTAATAATTCAACTTATGCATCCCTAATTTCAATGATCTACATGATCTCAACCCACTATTATCACAGAGAGAATGAAGCTTGTAGTTTGGTCTATATCCCTTATATTGCCGGAATTTATTTTGTTTTAATATAAGCTAAAGCTATTTGTCCTCATGCATGCAAATGTACATATAAATAGTCAAACTTGTCATTAGTGGGAGTCACAAAAGAATATACAGACAGAGGGGTCAGGAAGGGAAGGGATTACACTGCAGTGATGGCGACAGGCACTGCCAGGTTAACCCACAGTTAAACCCTTCACACACTAGACACACATATGCACCGTGTCTGGATGGAAACCAGTGATCATGAAACATTCTTCACATTCTTATGTGTGCTCATAATGAGTAAGATTATCTTTCTCTCTCACATTCTTCTGCAGAACTGCTGCTTTTGGCTGATCGTGCTTTTTGGCTTCCACTGCACCCGAGACGCTCCCATTGTGAGTGTTCGCCTTTTTCAGATCTTCATCCATTGTTCACAGGATCAACTGTCCAGTCTTATTTTTGTGCAGTCAGACTGAATAAATACAGACAAAAATATAGTATACTTTTTACTATAAACATAATTACACAGTACGATCAATTGAAAAAAAAAAAAGTGAATAAAAAAAAGAAGAAAACAACCAAGCCTGAACGTGCCTCTGTCTCTAAAATACAGACAGGAATCTAACAAGCGAAGTCTAAATCTAAGGAATAATACTTTTATTCTCAGTGTCTGTTGTTTTGATGTCTTGTGCTTGTGTAGCTCATCATGTCAGATTACTTCAAGCAACCTCAAGGCCAAGATAAAGGTTAAAGACATTATATTGTTTTAAGTGTTGCTAATGCAGGTGACCTTGTGTCAAGCTGTTGTGGGCTCTCTGACAGAGCTATTTATTCATACACAATAACATCTGCTTCAGATCAATTTGTCTCCTAGCAACTACAGTACAATAGCTAAAGGTTCAGTTTATACTAGTCAAGAAGCACTGACTAGAATCAACTGCAAAAAGTGTGCGGGAATCCAAGAAAAATTAATACTAAAACTACTAAAATTCTGCTGTAAAGTCAGTAGAAGAGTTCACATATTTTTTATGATTAAACCTCTTTTAAAACCCATTTATTTGTGCATCCGGAATCTTTTCTCATTCTACACAGATAAGAAATTAAGACACTGAGACTGATGTCCACAAGCGACTACTAATGCTAAGCCTACTGAAAAGAAATAGCATGAGTAAATTAAATGGGATTTGTCTATTGATTTGGAGACAGAAACATCCATGCAGCCATTATCTGGATGGTCCATTGTGTAGCCCTATAAATACACTCACTTAACTTGAAGATTCACAGTATAAACAAACACACATCAATATGTCAGTTAAGATCACTGTTTCCTTTTCTGCCAAACGTTTATCATGATTGTAAAAATATTTTTCACTACTGACAAAAAATATCACATTATCAATAACTTGATAACAAAAATAAGGTACTGAAAGTTTTCTTAGTGCACTTTTTCAGGTGCAGTTAGCAAGACAAACTATAGGTTGACTCAAGCTTACTTCCAGTGCCACCAATTCCACCGTCACATGAGAATCATATTTAACTTGAGGCATGAGGAGAAAGACAAACCTGCAATGCAATCAGTTTTTCCAGCAGATATCCCAAGTTTTGATCCATATCCAAATCCATGTGTTTAATAACCAACAAAAGTGGGTGGGCCTTCCAATGTTCAGTCATTCTCCTGGCTGACCGTGATTGAAGCAAACACGTGATAAGAAGGAGGAGAGGGAGCAGACTCTGACCAACACAATACTCCTTTGAAAGGGACACTTGATAGGGTTCGGGTGGAAATAAAGAGGGGGTAAGAGTATAAAGCTAAGGACAGAACAGAACAAAACAGAACCGCCTCAGATGAGCATGAGCCAATGAGCATGGTTAACTTTGAAGTCAGAACACAGTGTATCTCTACATAGAGTTCCACAGAAAACAAGGCATTAGATAGCTTGCTGCTGAATTATTATTATTATACATACAACTACTTGATATGAACTTCAAGAATGTAGGATGTAAAAAAAGTATTTTCTCATTGCACCCTTGCTGGCGATTTACAGAATTTATTAATCTGGCTTAATGTTAATTTATAAATGTACTTTTGTTCATTGTTATTCATGTTTGTTCATAATACATTCATAAACATTCATTTATTCAACTTGAATTGTCACTGATGTGTTAGTATATGTAGAAATGAACATTAAATGTAGATTAATAAATTAAATAAACTGTAAGAATGTTGTTCACTGTTCATGATATCTAACACATAATATATTAATAATGCTAATGTATAGAACCGTATTGCAAAGTCTTTCCATGTACACTAATAGCAGCACAGCTCTAACTTGCTGTTAACTACCCCAGTGTTTCAACAGTTCCTAATCTCAACAAACTGTACCCTATAAACGATATAAACACTAAATGATACACACCAGCAAAACCCAACATAAACTACTATAGAAAAAATGTGTGAGTTTCAGTTTTCTTGGAGAGCTTTTCTTATATTGTTATTAACACATTACATTACACTCAGAAATAGTGATCTTCGACTCACTACTCCCAGTACACTACCATAACTATATATAATACCAGACAGAGAGACTGATAAGTGAGGTCCAGAGATGTTCATTTTTCTCCCACAAATATTAAAAATGTAATTTCCTTTCATATAGTCGTCATTTGGCTTTATTTGAGACTGAGACAAACAGCCTCACTGTTCTCAGTGACAATCTTCAGAATGTTAAACATGAATTAACCCTGAAATAAATCTGCCTGAACAGAGGTTTATAATAGATATTAGGCAAAGTGAGAATGTCACAGCTGTATTGATCTACTTTGTCCAGAAAGTACCATTATTCTCGTACTTTCATTCAGTTTTCATAATATTTAGTCATAGAGGAACACCCAAGGACATGCAAACCTGTGGCAGGCACCCTTATATAAAACTACATGAATATATCAACAATGTACTCTTCACATGATTCCTTACCTTCAGATGGGCTCCACTTACCCCAAAACGATAAACAGATGCAGTGCATTATCCTGATGTCCGTAATTGTGGCTCAACAGAAAAGAAAATGACAGTCGATGGGTTTCACTTCAGAAATGAACTGAATCCACCACCACTGTCATAAAAATTATTACAAAGACAATATATGAAAGAAAATCATATTTATTATGGTTGCACAGTAATCATTTCAACAGGAAATTTAAATCAGCCTATTTATTTTCTTAATGCACATTTCTGGTCTTGTGCACAATTTATTGGAAAATATTTGTGTTCATAATCTTTTATCAAAATCAGGGATAAGAAAGCATTCAAGGAATAAAAAGGAATTATTCGTGTAATTATTATCAGTAACTTGGCACAGCTGGTCTTGTGATCCACATCAAGGTACAAACCTTGATAAACAGACTGCGATATTCTGACCCAAAGACCCATGAAGACTCGGACGAATGTGTCCCTAAATACAAGTGGAGGTCTGCAGCTCAACTGTCTTTGTTATATAGTTGCCCCATATCTGAAACACGAAATACACTGCTATCAGTCCTTCAGTTTTATTAGAAAGTGCTGACTTCCTAAAGAGTACCGCAAGACTTCTCGATTCTCTAAATTACACTGCAGTATAATTAAATCTGGCCTTTTTGTTGTTTGCCTCAGTTTTTAGTCATTAAGGCTTTGAATGTGAAAAATATGTATGGTCTAAAAAAAAACATAACAGCGCACCAGAGAACAGTCAATGGAAACAGCCCACAGTAATAGAAAAAGAGTACACTATGTGTTTCAATAAGCCATAATTATGAAGGTCCTTGAGAAGCATTGATTTTGTTAGAAAATATTTGTAATGCATGAAACCAGGAGCCAAGAGCATAAAAACCCATATAATTAATAAAATCTGTCTTTAAATTCATCACAAAAACACTCTCAACCAATTAGCTTAGTTATAAGTTTTAAGCATATGTATTAAGTCAGATATCTTATATGTTATATGATATTTTCAAAGTGAACCCTAAGTGAAATTTGTAAATCACTTTAACATTTATACACACACACACATCAGCGGGTGAAACAACATCGCTACAATATCAAGTCTTCTGGAGGCATGTGATCATCTTTATTAAGAAGAGACCACGACAGATGATAAAAGAGTCACCAACAAGCAAAATGGTATCAAATATAATTACATTAATAACAAGACAAACACATTTTCAAATGAAAAAAGCAAAACTAATGCGCAGAAACAAGTACTTAAAAAAAAGAAAAAGAAATCTGTGGCGAATTGGCCTTTATGTCGGAGTGGTTCCTAGCTTCAATGCAGAACTCTAGTGGGACAGACCAGCCATGTGCCCAGTCTGAAACCTGTAACCGCCTGTACAATTAGGGAGAGGCCACCCTTACAGGCCAGGAAAGCAGGGAAGCTTTGCCACAGCACTCTGGGAGGGATGGCTAGATGGACCAACTCTGCGCACTGGACACCTTGGCCACCTGGAAAAATTTGGGCAACACTGTCAGTTCTCCCCAGCGGAACACTGGGAGTAAGGACTAGGGTGTGTCCTGTAAGGTTGTGGTGGGTACATCCCAGTTTGCCATAAAAAAAAAAAATTGGATAAGAAAACTCCAAGGTCCTCCTACATTTTTTGGACTGATTTAGGAAGAGTTTTAGGAGCACAAGTGCTACTAAAAAGAAACGCAAACATAAAGAGTAAACACTATTCACAAGAGCACAACAATAGTGTGACTGAGAGCTTGAAAGGGCCCCAGATGACCTTCCACTGAAATGCTAACCTAGATAAGGAACAATCTATAACTCAGTCTAGACCAGGGGTGGCGAACTCCGGTCCTGGAGAGCCGCAGCCCTGCAGAGTACAGCTCCCACCCTAATTAAAACCT
>NW_015549559.1:2470810-2481237 GCF_001515605.1 Sinocyclocheilus anshuiensis | reverse complement strand
GCGATTTAGGTATGACAAAAGTGCTGCAATTAATTCATTTTGACAACTAATAGAATGTTAAACATGGACATATCTTTTTCAGAGTTCACTGATTATATAAAATTCAGTGAAGGTTGACTAGGCTATAGTTCAGGGGTGGTGAACTCCGGTCCTGGAGAGCCGCAGTCCTGCAGAGCTCAGCTCCAACCCTAATAAAAACTCACCTGCCTGTAGCTTCCTAGTAATCCTTCAGACCTTGATTAGCTTGTTCAGGTGTGTTTGATTAGGGTTGAAGCAAAACTCTGCAGGGCTGCGGCTCTCCAGGACCAACGTTCGCCACCCCTGGTCTAGACCATCCCAAAGGACAGGTACGAAACTTTAACAAGCTCTTCTTCTATCAGGGGTTTTAACTGTTCAGCAGCAGTTGTGGTACTCTTTAAGAAATCAAGAGTTTGAGTATATACTGTGATGTTAATGCCACATGTGTGATTTATCTACATGGCCTTGTCACAAAATCTGATTCATAAGAACTTTGCAGATTCATCAGGTCTGTGTTTCTCAAAAATGGTATTTCTATTCCAGAACTGATGGTCTGTGTTATTATAAAGGTATTGCCAATTACCCATTAAGCTGTGTGACTGTTAATGTAACCTTAACCTTAACAGACCAATGTCAATACTGACTAGGTTCAATTCTGTCATTCTAATTTGCATCATTTTAGTTCCTCATTTTGGATTCAAGGAGTAAATGTAAATGAGGAATTCTAGGGAAGCAATTGAAAAGCCTTAAGAATAGCATTGAACATGTCTTACTTTTCGTTCTGATGACTAATGGCCCACTACAAAAGTGAGTGGGTGAGTAATATGAATAAATTAACAGAACAAGTAGAAACTAAGACAGCTAGAGAGATGTATGTGTGTGTGTGTGTGTATTTTGCTCTCTGGATGTGAGGGAACTCAGGGCAAAGTAACAGTATAAGAGGTCCTCGTCATTTTTCTCCGCTGTCTGAACCTCAGTCCACTGGACCTGTGAAAGAGAACAAGTGACCTGTACCTGCAGAGCTGCTTCACATACTCATAAGCATACAAACAGTCTTACTCTCTCTCTCTCATTTACACACACACACACACACACACACACACACACACACACAATGCTTTTTTCCTCTTACCTTTGATAAGTTGTAGCTCTTTGCAGACAGTTGTCCTACATTCCATCCTAAAATATAGATTCTTGATTTATAACATCTACCAAAGCACTGCAGGTCTGTTTCAAATCTCCAGTTCACTGGGCTGCACTATCAGAGATGGGCAGTATTTTAATTAAATGTATTAAAGGTATACTGTAACTCCAGTATTGCTAAATGTAATAATGGCAGTGTCTCTTGCACTTCAAATGATTGCTTATAAATATTGTTTGTATTTTTGTATTTTCAAATTACAAATTACTTTCTTAAATACATTTGATTAGCAAGTATTTGTAATTTGTAACAAAATACTTTCTGATGTATTTGTGCCCATCTCTGTTCTTAAAGAATTCTGTGACATTAACAAAAACATTCTATCACTGTCATATTAATATAACAAACACACATGCTCCAAAAAACAGCAATCTGTCAGTAAAAATCAACAAAACAATTTAAGACATAACCACCAATGCATAGGAATCAATCGATAAACAGTTAACGAACACTTGAAATACTAAAACCACTGCTAATCTATGAAATTTATAATCAATATCCTACTGCTAACCGAAAGTGCTCTATTTCTACAGGGAGCTCGCACACATGCACACGGACTGCAGTTCTGTGACCCACTGTTACAACAGACACCCTGAATGCCGTTTGTTTTGTGCAGTGATTGCTGGGTTATAATTGTGCTCTAAAATAGTGCAGTGCCATTATGGAGGGAACTATTGGACTGCCCTAATTATGCTGCAACAGTCAGACAGGCTGGTTTTATTGCGGTGTCTCGCTAGTTTTGTCCTGACCACAGCTGATTTGCTTGTGAACCCACCGTTTATGGAATTAAGATTTCTCTCCTCAGGAGAACCTTATATTAGATAGTGTCAATGCTTCTTTCACTTTCCCTGTACTGGCAAAAATGCTTAGAATTCAGAAGATTTAGATATAACATGAAGTCAGCATGAAGCAGAAATTGCGATCATATTTTCTCCCCTACGCACCTGAAGGCATTTATTGGTTTTCCCTGGATGCGTGTTTTGACGCTACACTATTTCTTCTTTTTAATAATAATAAAATGCAATATTCCATAAAATAAAAATAAAAACTTATAACATTGACATCTCTGCTGGTGAAGCAGTATATGCATAATTAAAAGCAGTTACTGTTTCCCTCAAGACAAATGCACTTTTTTAGTAATTTGGAATAGCAAAGAAAATTGAGCTCACTGCAGGTCATGAGCAGAAAAACAAACAAAACTCGTAATTTAATTGTTTATTCCAACGTATTATTGCCCAGAATTCTGCACTAGTGCAAAAATACACAAACAGGATGCTAATTAAATTATGGTATCCCATATTTTGTCCTTATTAAAGAAAATTATAAGGGATATCCTTAGTGCAATCTTTTGTGCAAGGCCTTCATCCTAGATAGAATGAGAGAGAGATTTCTGTTGCTCTGTCATTCATCATGTGGCTTGTGTAATAGAAATTTCTATGCTATTGTGTGTATCCACTGCTGGAACTGCTCTGTCACAAATGCTTTCTGAAATGAGCTCAACAGCCGAATAAATGCTGTAACGTTCTCCATCTGCAGGATAATCATTATTAGCAATTGAGAACAATGTTATGAGGTTATACACTGTTATATATGTGGAAAACAAACATCAAAGCACATTTGTCATAGTTAAGACAAGAGAAAGGCTGTGTATTTAAGGGCCTCGTGTGTTTTTTTAATATTTTTTACATAAAAACACCTTAAGCCTTCAGGTAAATGAATTCATGAACTCAAAACACTTGTTAAGGAGGATATGGAAATATTAGGATTCCCGTCCACTCTTGTCACTTTCATCAGATGACAGATTCTGCTGCTGGTCGGAGTCGGAGTCAAACATGGGGCTGCGCTGTAAAGGATGTGGCAGACGGCACTGTCTGGAGGTGAAGGGTGGGGGCAGCGAGCAGGACAAATGATCCTCTACACGAGAGATCCTGGCAGGATTCTGGCCGGAAGTTCTGTGTAGGGCTGGAGCCACGTTGGCTGGACTCAGCGAACTGCTGCCTAACACCACCTCTCACAAGCGCTGGCTCTCTCTGGTCGCTGCCTCCCAAACCACCTCCAATTCACCTTCTACCTCTCTGAGAAACACAGAGAGAGAGAGAGAGAGAGAGAGAGAGAGAGAGAGGCTTGTTTTAGTGCAGTATGGGTAGGCTTTCCTGGTTCAAATATGAGCTCTCATATCATCATGCTTCTCTATAAAGAGCAAACACACAAACATTCAAAATACACATGAACATGCACAAATTTCTTCAGTCATTTTGTACCCTCCAGTCAATACCGGTGGATTCGCACACCAAGCGTTTTGAGGGCTCAGCTGTGCAATAATAACAGGTATTAACTGGAAATGTGCTAAGGCAAAAACTACACCCAAAAACAGAATGAAAGAGAACGACCAAGCGGTGGAGGGGTGTAAGCTGTCGTAATCATAGATCAATTAGCTGTACCACCTGTTGATGTACATCCTCGCTTCCACACACACGGTTTATGACAAGCTTTCTATCTCTCTTTATCGCTCACTGTGTGGAAAGTGGCGAGTCATCTCTGTAAGTGTATTTTTTTCCATACTATGGAAGTCAGTGGCTACCGTCAGCTGTTTAGTTACCAACATTCTTCAAAATATCTTCTTTTGTGCTCAACAGAAGAAAGAATTTGAGGGTGAGTAAAAAAAGTTTTTGCATCCCTTTAAGATGCGTTTTTAAGCTGCCATCTCCACTGCCTGCATCAATAAATGTCATCTCTGCCAGACTCAAGCAGTGTCAAACGGACAAAGTCAAACTCATCTCCTATGCTTCAGACACCAAGCACCTCAGAAACAGAAACCAACATGTCTATATTTATGTGTGCATATTTGTGATCTGAGACCATCAAATAAATGTTTTGTTGAAATTGCAAAATTTACTTGTGATACTTTTATTCATGTATTTTTATTAATTATAATTTACGAATGTGTTGGAAATGACACGTTTTTGGAATGTAGGCCATTGTTTTCCAATAAAAGCGCATTTATGACATTTTACAGCTTCATTAAATGTTTTCGTCTTTTTTAATAATAATAACAATAATAAAGGAAAACTGAAACATTTTAAGATTTAAAAGGTTTATTGTTTACCTTTGTATTCATTGAAGAATCAGAGTTTCCACAAAAATATTAAGCAGCACAAGTGCTTTTAACCTTGATAATAAGAAAAAAAATCCATATTTCAATCACAACAGTTTCAGACAGCAGATTTGTCCCAGTACTGAATATTATACATCATTTTGTCATTGATATGTTGCCTGAGGCTGTTCTTTTTACATCCTGACAAAGAGTCTGCTAAATATGGCTATGTGTATTTTATATACAAATATACACGTATATCTCATTTTCAAGCAGTCTTGAATGCCTAATGAGATTCTCACCTCGGGACTCTTTTATTTCTCCTTGTAGGTGCCCTTTTGCTCTCCCCTTCCTCCTCTCTATTCATCACATATTGTGCAGTCTCAGCAAAAGCCAAACAAGGCCTTATCTATGCACACAGATAGCCTGCCCCTGTCACCTTAGAGATTTATAACAGAGAGAGGGAAACAGAGAGAGAGTGAGCGAGAGATTGCTGTCAGTGGGTGGGTCAGCTGATCAATTGTGTCAGACAGTAGGACAGAGTGACGCAGAGAAGACAGAAGTGAGGGACAAATAAACCCACATACTGACAGATCAGAAGTGTAAGGTCACATGGATTTAGCAGACGTTTGTGCATTTCTCTGCTGAAAATGAAGCTGGGAGTACTACACTCTTATTGGTAGCTGAAAACGTCAAAGCATATGAAAAAATGTTAATATTAATGGTTGCATAGATTCTGATCAGTGCTTTTAAATAATCCAGACAGGAATAAATATTTGTAGAAACACTTGTTTTTAGGTTAATGGCTTTTTCTGTGCTAATATCGTCCTTTTAAAACACATGAAGGCAGAAAAGAATAATTATTCAGATAATGCTTCCTGCAGGCCCTTCTCTCACCATCTAATCGATTGCTAGTGTTTGCTTTCGCTCTCATTCTCATGACCCAGTTGCCAAAAGAGAGAGGGAAGAGGACGAGAGAGACGGGTGCGAGTGGGCGTGAAGGAAAGAAGTGACACGTCTGAGTGGTGAACGTCGAGATGAAAGATGAGAGAGACCAGTATTGACCCGGCTGGTTTTAGCATCAAAGTCTTCTACAAGAGATTAAAAAATAAATGAGAGAGAGATGGATATCGTCCTTTTAAAACACATGAAGGCAGAAAAGAATAATTATTCAGATAATGCTTCCTGCAGGCCCTTCTCTCACCATCTAATCGATTGCTAGTGTTTGCTTTCGCTCTCATTCTCATGACCCAGTTGCCAAAAGAGAGAGGGAAGAGGACGAGAGAGACGGGTGCGAGTGGGCGTGAAGGAAAGAAGTGACACGTCTGAGTGGTGAACGTCAGGAGATGAAAGATGAGAGAGACCAGTATTGACCCGGCTGGTTTTAGCATAAAAGTCTTCTACAAGAGATTAAAAAAGAAATGAGAGAGAGATGGGAGAGTACTTTGTGAATGCTGCACTGGGAAGTAGGTTTATGGGAGCAGTAGTAATCTGAGTAATGTTCAGGCCTGAGGTTGTGTCACTGTGTGTAAAAACCACTTTGAATGATGCCATACAAGTCACCTACGTCACATCAACCAAGCTGTAATTTACTGGTGAATGGCTAATGTCAGTCAGAGATAAAAAATGTTGACTTCATGGTTAGTTTCTTGTTACCTAGTGGTTAAAGACCTAGGTTGATAACCATATGCACCTACTCTATTGTTTTTTGAGAAGGCACCAGTACCTTAGGCGAGAGGAGATGAGACATGACCAACTAAGTTTTGTTAGATTACTGATAGCTTCTGTTAAACTTACTTGAATGAACTGGGTTTAAATAACCTAAAAAACTAAACAAGTGCTACTGAACTTGACAGCCAGTGATCAACAAGCATTTTTTGCTCTAATCTATAGAGCAGTTACCTCTCTCAGGCAAATGACACAACAATGTACAATAATAACATTGTAATAAACAACTTTTTATATTTTTTTTCGAACCCACTTTCTATTAGTTGACTAGCTACTATTTGAATAAATAAATCATTGTTAGGTACAATGTACTTATTGTATTCATGTTGTGTTACAAAATAATTTTACTATTATTAAGGTGCAACGATCCACTGAAGAGAACCCAAAGTGCAGTTTATTCAAATGCGAGAATGAGCAGATACACAATAAACAAAGACATGGCTTGACTTGACTAAACAATAACTTGAACATGAACACAACTCACCAACAGCGGGTTACACTAACAAAGCTAGACAATGGACAATGGCAAAATGAGGGCTATATAAATCAAACAAAGTGGGGAGGACTAAATGAATCACTATAACAACTAACAAGGGTAACTATGGGAACTAACAAGCCAGGCAAAGGAACAAGAACTAAACACAAGAAGTGAACACAGAAACAAAGGGAACAGAAAATACACTTCAACATAAAAGTCCTTGACACAAAACAGGGTAGCACAAGACATGAAAACATGAACATAAATTAAAACCACGTGACATAAGGTGGGATGCAGGTAAAGTTAGTGACAGGTTTAATGGTATGGGTAGGTTCAAGATTAGAGGTAGGTGTCAACATGTAATGTATAGATGTAACAACAGAAATTTATTATAGATGTAATTACATGCATGTATTTTTTAATATAAGTACAACTTAGAAATAAGTGCATTGTATAACATTTTTCCTAGTTAAAGACGCTTAATATAAAGTGGGTCCAATTTTTCTTTCTCAACACATTCTATCAATTCTATTTGAGGTGTCCCTTAATTTGTTTTCCCCCATGTTCCCATTATATGACTTGTTGCAGACTGTATGGCAGAGAGCACAAAGAGTACCTATTATAATCATAGTTTTATTTTCACATCTTAAATGAATAATTATTAATATTAGTATTCGAATACAGTTGATTAATGTTTTATTAATGTTTAACTATTAATGTTAAATTATTAACTCCTGTGTGTCTAAAACATCTGTGACTGTATCACAGCACTGAACTCACAGTGATTTCAGAAAAACTGATATCTATGGATATGGAAATATTACAGCACAATTAAGAGTTAATCTATTAAAATCACATGGGCTTGCTAATACAATCGCACACACAGAAAACCAGTCTCGCATACACAGACACATATACACACACAGTACGAGACTCGAACCCGCAACCTTGGGTTACGAGTCCGACTCTCTAACCATTAGGCCACGACTAAACTTTTGCTCTCTTACACAACACTGCAAACTACCCCACAGTTTGAGTGAAATCCTCAAGAAATAAAGGGATAGTTCACCTGAAAATAAAAATTCTGTCATCATTTACCCATCCCCAGTGTCCTTCCACACCTCTATGATTTCCTTTCTTCTGCAGAACACAAAAGATATTTTTCAAAATGTCTTACAATAAAATGACACAAACAGTTGAATCTGTCTTCAAAATTTACTGCAATTCAAACATTTAGGGTCAATAAGATTTTGTTTAAAAAAAATAATACTTTAAATCAATTTAATACATTAAATTGATCAAAGGTCTCTGTAAAACTGATATTTCCATATATATATATATATATATATATTTCTACTTTTAATAGATGCTGTTTGTTTACTATTTCTAATCCTGAAAAATAAATAATGGTTTCCATAAAAATATTAAGCAGTACAACTGTTTTCAATATTGATAATATTAAGATGACATATCATGAGAGTAGATACATTCTGGGGACACCTGAGACTTATATTACATATTGTAAAAAGGGGCATAATATGTCTCCTTTATGAAATGTTTCTTGAGCGCCAAATCAGCATATTAGAATGATTTCTGTAGGATCATGTGACACTGAAGACTGGAGTAATGGCTGCTAAAAATCAGCTTTGCCATCACAGGAATAAATGGCATTTTAAAATATATTACGGTAAATATATTAATATTAATATATTACAATAAAACTGTATTTTAAATTGTAATAATATTTTACAATATTATGTTTTTATTGTATTTTTGATCAAATAAATGCAGCTGCAGTAAAAAATTACAGATCCCAAAATTTTGAAAGGTTGTTTATATTCTTTTGTGTTTCTCAGAAGAAAGTCACATAGTTTTGCAACAACATGGGGGTGAGTAAATGATTTTTAGTTGTTGTTTTTTTTTGTTTGTTTTGTCTTTTTTTGTTTTGTTTGTTCCTTACACCTTTGAACATCACAGTGTTAAAATAAATGTTCAGTCATTCAACACACATGGTTATTACAAACACAGCACTAGACGAGATAAAATATTTCACCACAAAGACTCATACACACACACTCACATGAAGACATAGAGGAAAACAGAGAAACAGTGAGTGACAGCAACATCATTTGATGCAATGATGGCCATACTCCACCATCATAAACAAGATAATTTGGTGAATCAGTTTTTCAGTCAAATGATGCCACATCTCTTCCTGAACAATAGTAATAGCTCCATTCATTGAGTTTGGTGTCAAAATGAAATGTCATAAACATTAAAAAAAAAGTGGTTGAAGCATATGGGTGAACAGCTGCATAGTAAGAGAATGAATAGTGAATATCAACATTGTCATTTCCTTTTCATATTCTTCACAAGTAATCTCAAACATACATACAGTGGGTATAGAAAAGAACCCCCCCCCTTATAACATAAATAAATGTTATAAGTTGCACTGAGTAAATACAGCTGGATAAAACAAAAACTGTGTCCATCTTCATTTCAAGCTGCAAAGCAACAAAATTTGATTATTTTAACGGGGGTGATTCTTTTCTATACCCACTGTAAAAACAAACTCTTCTGAAGGAGAAGCATTTTACTGATGTATCAAAGCTGACATTTAAAAACCTCACTTACACTTAGGCTTGGTTAGGGAACTGACTTTAAAATGAGCTTTGATGTAGTGTTGATAGAGCGAACGAGAGAGAGAGACTGTAAGTGTTTACTGGGTGAGCGAGTGTACTGCAAGAAGTGGAGCTGAGTTGGACATGGCTCAAATTCTGAACAAGAATAGTGTGTGTCATAGTTTGTGAGAATGAAACGAGCAGTTCAGACAGCAGACCAGATCTGATCTCCTGCCTTGACTGTCTGACTTAACTCTGTCCTGTGAATGATCACAAATGATCACTATTGATATGTGAGTGCTGTATGCACTTGTGTGTTGCACATACAGTATTAATATACAATATATTATTTATTATTAGCGTTTTACACACACACATATATATATATATATATAACTTCTGGGACATGTATGACTTATAACACAATAATAGCTCTACTCTGCCATAATGCTATAACAACCTTGAAAAGGCTGCTCTGTGAGTTGTAACATAATATCTGTTAGCTCTTGTTGGCCTTGAAGAAGCGGTTAAAATTGTAAAAAGTGAAAAGGACATTTTTCAAGACAGGGTAAGGAAATGTAAAACCCATCTTTCCTTTTAACTAGTTTTTCCTCTTCTGCTCCAAGGCTGCCCATGGCATCTGCACTCAAATACAGAAACATTTTTGTGCTATTTAGAAAGCAAAAGTAAAGGTCTCTGCTCTTCCAAATAGATAATCACAATAAACCCAATTTTGCAGTTTTAACTAAACATTTGAGCAACATTATTTGATTTAAAAAAATGAATAAATAATCATTCTAATAATAAGAATAATAATAAGTTAATTCTTCGAATTTTTTTAACTAACAATGAACAACAGCATTTATTAAAGGGGTCATATTAGGGCTGCACGATAAATCGAAATGGAATCGAAATCGCGATTCGACAGAAGCTGCGATTGTCATGCGTAGTTCTTCCCGAGTCACATTAAAGATTCGTTCAAAATGAACGAATCGTTCAAGAACGACCCAACACTAATGCCTATAGCGGTAGCTGGATAAACAGAAGATTTAACTGCCTTTATTGATTCAATGTGACTAATAAACACACGATTATGTCAATATATGGTTTATCAGCGTTATTATTATTATAATATTAATTAAAATAAAGTATATTTATAATGCATAGCCTTTATCACTGCTTAGAATACTATGAAATATGTTGCGTGTCTTATTCGGTGTAAGAAGCCACATCATCTCACAGAAGGATTTATTTCAAACACTCGACTGACGTTATGAAGTGAGTTTG